>NC_135551.1:3434462-3494462 GCF_964340395.1 Glandiceps talaboti
ATATATATATATATATATATATATATATATATATATATATATGTGTGTGTGTGTGTGTGTGTGTGTGTGTGTCTGTCTGTCTGTGTCTGTATGTGTGTCTGTGTGTGTGTCTGTGCGTGTGTGTCTGTGTGTGTGTTTGTGAAATTTGAATTCTGTTGATGTCATACATCAGTCCATGTAATAGGCAAGGTGAATGAAATGACGAACAATACACACTAGCAATTAGCTACAGAGAATATTGGTAATTTTATTGGCATAACATATATAAAGTATTAGTAAGATTCCTTTTAAATATTTGACTTCATAGGTAGATGCTATATTTACATTCGAGTTTGGTGTTGATGAGTTAGCTGGCAAGGGAGTTGCCTTGGAACCAATCAGTGAGAGTATCAATTGTGGTATTGGTGACTCTCTGCATTACATCACACGTAAAGATAGTAAACTACTGTCATGGTTTAATAAGACACTAAAGGAAATGAAGGAGAATGGAAAGTACTACAAACTGTGTAGAGAAGCAGTTGACAAACATGGTGAGTAAGACATACACACACAGACAGGCATACTGACAGACAGACAGACAGACAGACAGACAGACAGACAGACAGACAGACTGACTGACTGACTGACTGACTGACTGACAGATAAGCAGACGAACAGAGAGACAGACACGCACACAGACGGGAAAAAAGAAAGAGCTATGAATTTGGTAACTTCTTGAAAATTTTGAGGTATTATATTTTAACCACAATGTACAATGTGTAAAGGAGAGAGAGAAATATCTCAAACGTTGCTCCATGTATACGACTATTCACAATTTGGAATGTAAAAGATATTTTGACGGAGCCGGGAATAATACCATATGAATGGTACAACTCTTGATTTACATGTCATTACTCATAGATATACACTACACCTTGGTGACTAGAATGACATAGAACTATGTAATGGCTTTCGGTGTTGGTTACCATTCTGTAATGAACTGGTATTAATACTTGCATTCTTATATATTCACATTTCAGGCAAAAAAGGGAAGATTGACTGTTTGCGAGACTAGATGAGTAAATACAACTTGCAAGAGAATTGAAGTCATCATACATCACTTCCTGTCTACAATTGTTAGATATTCCTGTCTACAATCGTTAGATATTCCTGTCTACAGTTGTTAGATATTCCTGGCCCAATATAATGACTGTTATGAAAGTCTTCCTCTTGAAAGCTATTGGTCAACGCTATTTTCTATTTTTTCTACATTGATCGTTTTGAGTACTGATCTTTTACGTTCTACTAGTACAGAATAAAAGTGTGTTTAGACTTTAGTCATCAAATAATGAATAAAGTTGACGTTACATATATCAAAGTCTCTGGACTGATTAACTGACGTAGATATCGTGTATTGGTATGAATACTTAATACTATCTGGTCTTTCATATTACATCACTTCTCTTTCCAATTTCTCCTTCACATCTCATTCTTTTCTCTTTCCTTGGATTGGGTGTTAGTTATATATGGCAGTGTTTTCGTCTAAAACTAGACACTATTTTGAATTGAAAGTCTAAGATCTAATCTTTCTGTTCCATCCATCCGCCCCACGATAACAAATGTACGTCTGAATATGGTTGAAGATGGAAGTGACAAGGAGCAAATGCAAAACTTTGTGAAAGCAAAAGAAAACCCCGATAAACACCAAGGCACTAAAACAGCTGACGTAACTTAACAACAGCATCTAATAACTGTGAAGATTCCATTCTGTGATACAGAGGATGTCTATTATTAGTAGATTCCACTTAGGGTTTACCTTCAATGTGTGGTTGGTGTGATACAGAGGATGTCTATCATTTTCAGTACATTCCACTAAAAGTTTACCTTTCATGTGTGGTTGGTGTGATACAGAGGATGTCTATCATTAGTCATTTGATACATTAATATCACATTTATCATGTACCGCAAACGAAACAGCTCGATGGCGGACAAGATTTTCAATTGTCAATGTTACGGTAAAGTGAGCCAAATTAAAATGAAAATAGAATGGGCAAATTGGATTTCAATTTACTTGGAAAAGACTCTGGGAACTCGAATATGTCAGCCTGGAAGGGATAATAAGGGACCGGACAGAATTTACGGCAGGGGGGGGGGCCTGGGGAGAAATTATCTCTGACTTGGTTTTTTTCCTGGCCCCCCCATCCACTGTGACCATAATTTCACAGCCCCCCCCTTTCAAAAGTATAAAAATTTCATGCCCCCCCCCCCAAAAAAAGTGCACAATATCCTGCCCCCTACAACAACTAAAAAGAGTACAATTTTTTTTGTTACTGTAGCACAACTGTAATATTTCTTTTGGTACTACTATTATGTTACTATTTCAGCCCAAACAACTTAGTAGTTGTAGAGGAAGTTTTTTAGAAAACAAAACAAAATAAAACATTTTGACCATACATGTAATCATACACACGTGGTATAATCTTGTTTATTTCCCAACTAGACACCATAAGTAGTCATCACTTAATACCAAGGCATTTGATGTGGTGGTTTTAACTGTCATTCACTGATACATACACAGAAACACAGACACAGAGTAAACACACATTCACATGCGTGATTTGTGAAAAACTGTAGTGGAGACATTTGTGGGGAGTATCTAAGGACATCACATCACCTACATAGTGTATTCAAATATCTATTTATACTCATAACACAATAACTATCTAATGTCAGACATTTGTGATGTCATGAAGTGCTAGCAAACTAAGGATTTTATGCACACTGAGGTCTGACAAATATAGCTTTCACTTTCCTACACCAAATGCATTACCAATACACATGTAAATGTAAGACTTCATGAAAAGTAAGAAGAAGGAAAGAGAAAAGAACAATTAGTCAAGCAAAAAGACTGTTGTTAACTGTTTTTAGTGAGCAACTTGTGGATAAGGTTGTAGGAAAATACGGCCAGAAGGCAACTACCAAAGTTAGTGCAAAGTCACTGATGAAAAAACACTTAACACCACGCAGACATCTAAATGCTTTACAATATTTAGTACAGATAGATGCATTTGATGATGCTGAGGAGGGAACTAGTTTAATTTCACTGGTTTTAGATAGAAAGAAAGAAAGACAAGTCTTGCCTCACATCTTCAGACTCTAGTGAGGCTGAGAGTGAAACTCAAGAAGTGTCAAGGAAAGAAATAAAACACCTATCTAAATTAATCTGGCCAGACGTTTTTGTATTTACATTTTTCACCAAAAGGTCACTTTTTAATCACATAAATTACAGGTCCTATGCTAGTATATTACCATATATATATATATATATATATATATATTGTTGTCTGATGATCGCACAATGCGTGAAACTCCGAGTTACAACCAAGAAAGAGTTCCAGTACTACCAAAACTATTACGCTCTGCCACTGCGGTATAGAGCACTGTCTTAGCAGATTGATACTCACATATGTATCCTTGATGGTAATTACACACTGAACCTGTTTCCACAGTGCTAAAATGTATGTATGTATGTATGTATGTATGTATGTATACATATGTGTGTGTGTGTGTAAGTGTGTGTGTGTGTGTGTGTGTGTGTACAACTTGGAGTATATAAGAGTAATTCAGGGTGTATCAAATTAATCTTGAGTAGTGTTTTTATGCTTCACTAAATAGGTACATACAAACGTACACACTTCCATTTTAATACATAAATGAAAGTGTAGACATTCAATATTAAAGGCGATATCAAGTGCTATCGCATGCAATGCTAAATTTTCTAACATATTAATTTTTTTCAATGACAAAATATTTTCATGCCCCCCCCCCCTTCAAGCCTCCCATTTTTTTCATGGCCCCCCCAATTTCTCCCCAGGCCCCCCCCCTGCCGTAAATTCTGTCCGGTCCCTAAGTCAGCGGGAGGGAAAAATAGGTCATATCGACAGTGTCTTGAGTTTGAACATGCCAAATTTTGGGGGAATTGTCATGCTTTCTGGAGGGCAATAGGCTGGTGGGCACGTACGCTATTTGGAGGATGGACAGGCAGGTTTCCTACACCACTTATGAGAACAGCCTAAAACACCCTCACTCCAATTCTTAAAAGAGTTAATCTTACGCAAATATGGTTAATTAAACTAATAAATTTCGTTGGCTGCACCTGAAAATGAATGAAGCATATCTTTGGTACATATTGTGATAAAAGCATTTGGAAGTTCGTTGACTTCAAACTCTGACATTAATCTCAGCTATCGTCTTCAGATACGATTGTCAACATTTATGTAAAATGATAGATATAAACGTCTCACTTTTTCTAGTCTCATTGCAAGGGTTCTAGGTGTGTTAGGCCTAAAAATAATAATTGTTTGGTACCGGTTACCCGACCCCACTTAGCTTTTCACTGCAGACCCTAAACCTTTTTTTGCGTATTCGAGAAAAAAATAATAAAATCGCAAAAAATTGTGAAGTCTCACGAGAAATAGTGGATGCGGAAACTGACATCAACTTAAAAAGACAAAATAAAAGTGTTCTCCCAATCTGTAATGGCTGTACATCTGATAGGAAGAAATAAACAACACAGACACCATCTGGAAAACAATGGAAAACCTGAACTAGACACTCACACAAAAAATATATAAAATAAAATAAAATAAAACAATCTACTTACCCCACCTATTCTAACATTGAGCGTAACTGGAACCAAACAACTTTTTTTTTTATTAGGCCTTACCTCAAGTTTTTTTACCAAAATCCCATTATCCTGATTACGGGCCATTGTTCCATTCCAGTTGCACCAATTTTTCCTTACCCAAAGCTCATTCCCCAAGTTACGGTCCACTGTTCCATTCCAGTTGCACCAATTTTTCCTTACCCAAAGCTCATTCCCCAAGCTACGGTCCACTGTTCCATTCCAGTTGCACCAATTTTTCCTTACCCAAAGCTCATTCCCCAAGTTACGGTCCACTGTTCCATTCCAGTTGCACCAATTTTTCCTTACCCAAAGCTCATTCCCCAAGTTACGGTCCACTGTTCCATTCCAGTTGCCTCGTGTATAGCTGAGTGTTCTGAAATTGAGAAGTACAGTGCACATCTATAGTACCTTAAGTCTGTCAACTTTAACATTATTAAAACATAATTAAAAATCCACCGATCGATCGATCGATCAATCAATCAATCAATCAATCAATCAATCAATCAATCAATCAATCAATCAATCAATCAATCAATCAATCAATCAATCAATCAATCAATCAATCAATCAATCAATCGATCGACCACCAACCAACCAACCAACCAACCAACCAACCAACCAACCAACCAATCAACCAATCAATCAATTACTGAATCAATCAAATGACCACTCAATCAAGCAATGCCAATATACATACATTTGTACATATAGTCAATGCCTCAACTTATTTACAAGTCCATCGTTTAACCAATGTAGTAAACCCCACTCTCGTTCGTTCGTTCGTTCGTTCGTTCGTTCGTTCATTCATTCGTTCGTTTGTTTATTCGTGCCTTTCCCGTGAACTCATCCTTAGACTGCGGTCAGAATTTACGGCAGGAGCGAGGGCTTTGGAGGGGGATGAAAAATTCATGGGGGTTTGAAAATTCAGATGGTCTGAAGAGGGGAGGCTCATAATTTGAAACAAATTAAACTTCAGGAGCGGTAGTTCACCGGGTACTTTTGAAAATTTCTTGCGACGTTGCCGCAATAAGTTCTAAAAGCTATATTCAGCGGTGAGGTGGGTGACTGTTATGCGGTTGTGTTTGTATATGCCTTAATCTCTCTCTCTCTCTCTCTCTCTCTCTCTCTCTCTCTCTCTCTCTCTCTCTCTCTCTCTCTCTCTCTCTCTCTCTCTCTCTCTCTCTCTCTCTCTCTCTCTCTCTCTCTCTCTCTCTGGCATCCTACATGTCCGTATTTTATAAAAGTGACACCCCTCGCCACTAGCTATCATGCTGTTTCTGAAAATCTCTTGTTGTTATGTATGGACGCTCAAGTTGATTGTCACTTAGATATATTTTAATGCAGTGTACCAAATAATTGTACATCTCTAGAATGTGGCAAATGGGAGGGGGAGGGGGTACAGTCACGGTACTGAATAATTACACAATCATATTACATGTAATATGTATGGCCTAGGGGCGCGCATCCCAATTTAAGACTTTTTTGTAAAGACATTTCTTATTGTCATGTATGGATGCTGAAGTCGATTGCAACTGTTATTTAATGTAGTGTACCATACAATTGTACATATCTGGAATGCGGGGTGGGGTTGGGGTGGGGGTAGTAGCTGTAATTACACAATAGAATATGTACAGCGGGGGTGGGGCTTTGTTTTGGGTTCATTTCGGGAGAGGCGTGACATTTTCTGAGAACGCGAAGGGGGGGGGGCTGCTAAAAAAATTGACCAAAATATTTCTCCCCAGGCCCCCTGTCGCAAGTTCTGACCACAGCCTTACTACCTTTTCACTCATTCGCCATATCAGCGATTCATACATGTATCTACACCAAATTTGATTTTGAACTTTACCTGTGGGAGCCATTCTTTCAATTACTCATCTAATCTGTCATACGTTTGGTATTAGTGTTTGTGGTCAAGGTCTTTCTATCTTAGGTTATAGATCACATCGTACACAAAGTTCATATGTTATTGGTTGATAAGTACGTCAAGTAAGTCACTCGACGTCATGGCCATATCACACTCACGTCACTGGCCTTCAAGTTCATGGTCATAATGCTTTTACGTTTTCGTATGTGGTCACATATTACTTTAAACGTACTCTCCCCTACCCCTGCATACGTCTGTAATGTTGTCCATAGAACCTTATATTACAACGCCCTCATTGGTGATTACAAATCAATTAAATGCATTGTGTATGGCATACTAGTAGTAGTACATGGGAATAATAGAAGTGGTATACAAAACCATTCACAAGCATACAAAACTAAGGTGGAGATAAGGGACAACACGTATTATAATTAAGGCATGGAAAATATCTGGTAAGGAGATCTGAAAATAACGAATAATTGCATACCAAATTTCTCAATATTTATTTGATTTCCAGTACAATGACATCCAATTAAAAATACATCAATACTAACAAATGACATGTGATGACAGCATTTGGTCTGTATTGTAAATATGTGGTCTGTGTATCTGTTGATGTGGTGTGGTATACATCGTACGATGGAGCCAACATAGACAGCCAGCACCCAACACTTCACCGCAGAATGAACCAAAGCTACCATTGACTAAATGATAAATGTGTTGACACGTATCAGTATACATTACAAGTGATATGGCTTATCACGAGATATGGGGTTGAGTATGTCATATAAAATCACACCACTGTATGAGATGTCAACAAACTATGGGTAACTAAATATTTGTATCACTGTATACCTGCATCTCTACAACTGACTATCAAGATGATAATTAACCTGATTTCAACTTATCACTTTACTACAATAATTCTTCTTTGTGTTCATTTCTCGGTCAAAGGTATGTCTAAAGATTTCTGTCAACTTTGGAGTATATTTCGAACTGTACACGTTCAGAATAGTCTTGCTATCATGATTCAATAATCATCGTGATTTCTATCGCGTTCATTCATTATTCAACTATCCCACAAACAAATATAATACTATATTTATATAGAAGACTTTGAGGATTTTCCTCCCATGTCGGATCATACTTATTGCTTGTTTGTATTCATACTCATACCCATATCTTGGTCTGGTTGGTTGCTATGGTAAAATGTTGACGAAATGTATGATTCACAGTGCCAAATACAGACAGACGTACAGACAGACAGGCACGCACACACACACACACACATACATACATACATACATACATACATACATACATACATACATACATGCATACATACATACATACATACACACACACACACACTCACATACATACATACATACATACATACATACATACATACATACATACATGCATGCATACATACATACATACATACATGCATACATACATACATGCATACATGCATACATTCATACATGCATACATACATACATACATACATACATACACACATACATACATACATACACATACATTCACACACACACACACACACACGCATACACACACATACATACACACATACATACACATACATACATACATACATACATACATACATACATACATACATACATACATACATATTTACCCCTTCCCCTTTTTATAGACAGCGAGAAAGGACGGGGCAAACAGAAAAGGGGAGAGAGACGAAATATACAGAGCTAGGGAGAAAGAGCGTTGCCCCGTTTACTATCATATATAGCCGACCAGACATACAAAGTACAGAGGAAATGTCCGCTCGTCAATTGGACAAACCGCCAACAATAGAACGGAAACAATCCAATTCAATATCCTTATCAGTGTAACTGGCGTACGTACCAAATCTATCAACCGATAAAACCAGGGTAGTGTGATAACTACTTAATAAGTCTAAATTCTGCCCAGTCAGCATGTTAGGACAAACATACGATCAACTACGACCAATAGTTGGTGTACCTTTGAACATCATGTCAGCACAGAATTGAATCAATCACAATTGAAGGCTTGGGAAAAACAAACCGTTGTATCAATGCAAGATAAACACTGTCTCTATTTTACTGGAAAAATATGAACGTATTAAATATCCCACGGAATTTAGAGTGATTGGGATATATTGGATTAGGGAAAGATGACCTAGCTCAGACAAATCATAGGAACATACACAATGGCGCTGTAACAATAAGCTGATTCCTTCATCATGATAACTGAGACTACCAAAAACTTACATTAGGTTCGATTTCCACTACGCATGTGTAGATATAGATCCATGGTCTCCATGATCAAAGTGTGGGCTGTTGAAATCAACATTGAAACAACAGTAACTTGTGATTCATACAAAGATAAATTTATGGATTTTTAAAATATTTTGTTTACGTTACATCGCAATATCTACCTTCAATAACGATTCCCGTCAAAGTATATGCAGATCTAGAAGTTAGAATGAATAGCCACATATTGAGATCTAAGTCTCAATTTCTCCATAGTCCACCGACCCCGATAAATCCTGTTGGTTCTCTAAGTATGTCACATATCTCAAGTATGGCTTTTTCTTAGACGTTCTCGCAAAGCTGCGAGGAAGGGGTAACTTCTCGCAGAAATGGTTACCTAGTGATACTAACTTTTATTTTTACCTTTTTTGTTTAATTTTAAACTGATGTCCCTTCCTTGAAAAAGCCAGGCACTGTTTAGATTCAAAATTAGTTATCATTGGATATGAGATTACAATCTATCAAAGAGAAAAACTGTAAATAGGAAAAGCCAAAATCACGACCTTTTGGGTAGACAACTTAGATAAAAATCTTAGTAAAATGTACACCTCAAAGTAAATGTGACACTGGCAATTCCATTACAATAGATTTTTTGATGTCTAACACAGATGTCGAAGCTACCGGTTTTTTCGATGGCCAATTCACTGATGAATTTGGATACGTCTTTGGTGGCGGCCTTGGAGATGAACCCATGCCACGGACAGGTTTCAAAGAACAAATGGTCAACAACTTGCGGGCTCTGTCAAGCTTTCCAAGCCCCCTATCTCGTGCTTTACAGTCAGACAGAGTACCTGTACCAATTATGCGTGTAATGTTGTCGCGGTATGCCATTCAGGTGTGTTTATGAATGAAGTTGTATCGATAACAGAGACCTTTCACGAACAACATTCGAATTACAAATATTGAAAGAGTATATTTCATTTAAATATAATATATTTTGTGTTTTTCTTCTTCTGCATAAGCTATGACTTTTAGATATTGATCACGAGATGACAGATTAATATCTTTAAAACCGATGTCCGAAAATAAGAAAGCAATACTTCATTTATGTAATGTTTTGACGACAGTAATCAATATATAAGAAATAAAGTAACAAATGGTTAACGAGAGTGATGTCAAACTTTACCTTTCACATGTAAGACTTTTGTAGACAAACTCTCGAATGGTTAGAGAGAACAAGACGCAGACTAGACTATTGATTGATAGTAATGAATGGCTATGACATTTCGTGCAAAGGACAGAGAACTTTCAAGAAAAGATTTCAATTGTGTTACAAACACCTGTTGTAACCATCAATATTCAAAATGAAAGTAAATATATCTTGCAATTTGATATTTATATGTATAGAGAGGACACATCAACGCACCTATCCTCCACAGTATGACCGCTGCTAGGAGTCATGGTGATATCCTAGTGACAAGTCTGGTTCAATTTCGCCTAATGGGGATACAAATGGGAAAGAAAATCCTGCAAAAAGTAGAAAGAAAAAAAGAAGACGAGCGAATGTACACATTTTCATACTTTCTTGGGTGTGACTGTGCTCTTGAATATATGTAAGTATTCTTCTTCTTCTTCTTCTTCTTCTTCTTCTTCTTCTTCTTCTTCTTCTTCTTCTTCTTCTTCTTCTTCTTCTTCTTCTTCTTCTTCTTCTTCCTTCTCCTTTTTTGTCAGGTAGAACTAAAAAACAGTTGCCCATAAACCTTTCAAATGTGGTAGGCTTATTGGGACCATGATTATTCGTTCACCTGACCCAGGAATTTTGGGCTAGTCACGTGACCTTGCCGCCATATTTGATTTCGTGAACATCTTTAAACAATTTCTTCTCAAAACCTAGGGGTCCAGTTGGCTCGGAATATGGTATGTAGTATGCATGTCCCCTGACCTTTTAATTTTGTCAATAAAATCGCATGCGGTCACGTGACCTTGGCAGCCATATTGGATTTTCAAAAAAATGGCATTTTTCCTTTAAAAATCTTCTTCTCCAGAACAAGGAGTCCACTTGGTGTGATCTTTTGTGTATAGCATCATCTAAGTGATGTCTTTCAAGTTTGCAATAAGCATTGCAATCGGTTGACCGCTATGGTGGCCATATTGGATTTTGATGATGTCGATTATACACATTGACAGCAATCTAGGCTATTTGGTCCTTTTATCTTACTGTTGATTATACACATTGACAGTAATCTAAGCTATTTGGTCCCTTTATGTTACTGTTGATTATACACATTGACAGTAATCTAAGCTATTTGGTCCCTTTATGTTACTGTTGATTATACACATTGACAGCAATCTAGGCTATTTGGTCCCTTTATGTTACTGTTGATTATACACATTGACCGTAATCTAAGCTATTTGGTCCCTTTATCTTATTGTTGATTATACACATTGACAGTAATCTTGGGCCCTTTATCTTACCATTTATTATTTGTTAACAGTGACGAAGATGGTAGTATGAAAGGTGCCATGAATGACTTCGTCAAAGAAGGTAAAATATAAAACGTTGTCAAAACATTATTTTTTATAAAAGTATGGGTATGTTTGATTTTTAAGCTTTCATAAGTATTTACCTATTTTTGATCACTAATTTTTCAAACGTTTATATGTAAATATCAATGAAAAAGTTAATGAAGGTAATTAAAAATTGGTAATGATAAATGAAAAAAAATAAATGAGCCCAAAACAAAACTTTCACCAGCGATATTGCGAAAGGATGCGTGTACATGTGTTTTATAACAGTGGTCTTGCTTCTTTGAATTATTAATCTTTTCTGACCAATTATCAAAGCCACCACAAAGCTACAGTTTCATGTATATTTATGGTAACATAGCTACAGCTTCATGTATATTTATGGTAACATAGCTACAGCTTCATGTATATTTATGGTAACATAGCTACAGGTTCATGTATATTTATGGTAACATAGCTACAGGTTCATGTATATTTATGGTAACATAGCTACAGCTTCATGTATATTTATGGTAACATAGCTACAGGTTCATGTATATTTATGGTAACATAGCTACAGCTTCATGTATATTTATGGTAACATAGCTACAGCTTCATGTATATTTATGGTAACATAGCTACAGCTTCATGTATATTTATGGTAACATAGCTACAGCTTCATGTATATTTATGGTAACATAGCTACACCTTCATGTATATTTATGGTAACATAGCTACAGGTTCATGTATATTTATGGTAACATAGCTACAGGTTCATGTATATTTATGGTAACATAGCTCCACCTTCATGTATATTTATGGTAACATAGCTACACCTTCATGTATGTTTGTCATAGTAAAGGTAAATTAATAACAAAATAAAGATGACATCAATAGATATTGATGGAGTCAAGTTTTATTTATTATCATACAGATAACATGTTATTTTAATTTATTGTCGTTTTATTTTTGCTCCGTTGTAAGTTTGTAAAGAAGCTGGCAAACGATGCATAATGCAATACAGTCCGTCTAATCTGTGTTTTACACGTGAAGACGGGGATTATTCACATGCCGGAAAAGGTAAGTTCATATACAAAGTCATTGAAGGAACTTGTAAGATTACACAGATATTATATTTAGATGTTGTCATTTAGACCATGTCCATGAAGTGTTCTGTGTTACGATAGAGATTATAAGGTTCATGATAGTCGTGCAGTTGTATTGATGAGGAAGACATCACAAGATATCACATGAGCCATGTGTTTCAGCTTTGACTTGCACAGTTGTATGTATGTATGTATGTATGTATGTATGTATGTATGTATGTATGTATGTATGTATGTATGTATGTTAACGTCGGATTTAATTTGACTGTTTTACTCATTACTTTTGTAATTTTGTACGTGTTTATGCTGGAGTGTGTGTGAGATATTTAGCCAAAGATGTAATTTCGATGAGTTGGGTCTGTATTTTTAATGTTAGGCATACCAAAGATATATTGACATTGTCTCGATGATGTCTGCAGATATTATCTGACGTCTTCTGTAGGTTTACTTAACAGGGCCTTCGATGTATGCCTAGCATGGATGAAAACCAACGAACGATTGATGTCAGTGGGATTCACTGAATCCCTGTTTTCAACAGACACATCGGCTTACTTATTTGTGAAGGCTGGTAATCCACACAACGTTTCTGCAACAGACATTACTGGCAAGAAAATAGGTAAATATAATTTAAATAGGAACTTTATAAATGAAGATAATGCAATTAATTAGGAAATGTGGCATTTCACAAGTACTGTCTCCGATGTTATTAGCCATACAGTTGCAATAAGTGTTATTATCATCGATCATTCGCAGGATTTGCTAAAGGCATAGTCAGTGATCTCGTATGTCTAGCTGGGGCAGAAAGTAAGATTATTGGACGAGAAACTATAGGACCACAAGGGAATGCTGTCTATATTGACGGTTGGTCAAGGCTTGAGGAAGCTATACAATATGACGAGGTAACAATAGTTTATTTAACACACTTTACAAACACATTTATGAAGACTAACATATTCAATACCACATGTACATGCCAATATGGTGAATGGTAAAACAAATGAAGATATTTCAAGGGAAACATGACGAAATATGCATGAATACATGATGTTTTGTTAACTCCAAGAATATATCTGCATGTTTTTTTATATGTTTTGATTCAATGTCATTCACCACAGGCTTACATACATACATACATACATACATACATACATACATACATACATACATACATGCATGCATGCATGCATACATACATACATACATACATACATACATATGCACACACACACCCCATCACACACATATGCATAACTGTATGCATACACGCAGAGAGAGAGAGAGACAGACAGACAGACAGACAGACAGACAGACAGACAGACAGACAGACAGACAGACAGACAGACTGACTGACTGACTGACAGAGATGAACGCTTGCTTTTGGGCCGACTTGAGGTCTTATTTTACTGAGTTTTTCTTTCATAGGTGGATGCTATTTTCGCGATGAACATCTCAGCTGCACTACTTTCTGGTTTCAATGTACAACGGATTGGTGAACCAGTGTATTGTGGGATAGGAAACGCCTTATACGGTATGACCCGGAAGGATAACATACTGGCATGGTTCGATGACACCCTAAAGGAAATGAAGAGAAATGGCAAATACCATCGGATGTGTCAAAAATCAAAAGTTGAGCACGGTATGTATTGATATGATCATTACTTAGCTATTCAAAACAGCCAAATGAAGTAGACACATTTTCCATTTCATCCAATACTGAGTGTATTCTTGCATGCATTGAATGGATATCGATTTTTTTACTTCAAGGAGAGCAAAACTTTGAGCGTCATGAAAAACTTGCTTAGTGAACACATATAGTTACATACTTCATAAATTTGGTGCCTCTGATGACGTCATACTAACGCTGTAATCTAGTGGTGAAAAACACACCAGGTCTTTCTTTACTAGTATATGATCTATTGTATATATATGGCTACTCATATCAGTTGACTAGAGTTTTTAATAGATAACTTTCATAAATGCCTAATTATATGATTACATATTTTCATTTTTCAGGTCACAAAGGGTCCATATTTTGTCTTGATGATTAGCTACACAGATGCAGAAAGCAAAAGCTACAAAATACAAAATGTAGCATAAATACTGAAGATATTTGAAATGACAGAAAGAATCAAGAGAAAATTCTCGCTATTCCACATTATGTGCGTTACTTTACTTGAGCTCATTCACAGGTTCCTATATTTCTAAATTTAAAAATATTATGTTATTGGTACTTGTGTAGCGAACAGTAATAAATGATTTACTTAAATACATACATACTAGCATGATCAGTCAATTGTATGTATGTATGTATGTATGTATGTATGTATGTATGTATGTATGTATGTATTATTTTTCTTGTGTCAGGACAACTAGGCCTACTTGTTGAATAACTAATAATCGATGGACAAACAATTATCTAGTACGAATTAAGATAAGGTGCCAAATAAAACATGACAGTAAATAATTACGACAAAGAGGTGTACATTAAGAAAGACGCATGTGATATGTATATACCTATCCTCACCTACCTACCTACTCTACCCCCTCCCACACACGAAACAATATAGTGGCATAGGCAAGCACGTACCGGTGTGGTTGGCAGTAATGCATTAACATACAAAATGTTTAATTCCATTTTATTTCGTATATTTTTTTCTAACATTTTCGTTCAACTTGTCCATCAATAATTGAAGAAAACACATTCCCAACAAACGAATCACAACTAATGCTGGGGTCAGAATTTACGGCGGGGGGGGGGGAGAAATTGGGAGGGGGCCATGAAAAGAGGATTCAGGGGGGGGGGTGCATGAACATTTTGATGGTCTGAAAGGGGCCCCCGAAATATTTCACTCATGATTTGCACCAAATTAAACCTCATGAGCGGTCGTTTACCAAGTAAATTAAAAGATTTCTCGGCGCTTCACTGCAATACCTTCTAAAACCTATATTCAGTGATGAGTTGATAACAGCATGCGAATGTATTTGTGTATGCCTTCGTCTGTCTGTCTGTCTGTCTGTCTGTCTGTCTGTCTGTCTGTCTGTCTCTTTTCTCTCTCTCTGGAGACTGAACATTCAAACCTCAGGAGCAGTCGTTTACCTTGTACACTTCATTTACCTATCATACATTTAATTATGATACAGTCAATAGCCAAGCAAATGTGTGTGTCTGCCAAAATATCTCTGAATAGGTAAGTTAAAGTGTAGGTAATACAGCCATACAATAATGTATTGACTCGGGTAAAATTGGAATTTTCAAGTACTCTATGTCTTTCGATAATGTGTATGGTTTGAAATTGTATGCCATTAAATGGCCTCCTGCATGTCCTTATAAAATACTGTCCAGAATCAAGATTGAAAGGTAAAACCCTGCCGACTAAGTATCTCTAAGAACTGCCCAATATGAGACCTTTTTCGCAAAGACCAAATGTATTTGTAAAGAAATCTCTCATTGTTATGTATGGACGCTGACATTGATTCCTACTGTTAGTTTAATGTAGTGTACCATGCATGCTATAAATCTGTCAAGTGGAGGGGGGGGGGGGGGTTTGGGGTTATTGTATAATTACACATGAAAATATATGTAGCCAGGAGGAGATGGCTACGAAAATTCTTGGGTTCATTTCGGGGGGGGGGGGTCATAAAAGTGTTTAAGAGCGCGAAGGGGTGGGGTTGGGGGCTGTGAATTTGTTTTGACCAAAATAGTTTCTCCACAGCCCCTCTCCTGTCGTAAATTCTGACCCCAGCCTAATAGTCCTGGGTCGTGACCCCGGGATTTGATATGGTAACAGTTCATCATGATATAAAGATTGTATGATAAAGGGCATAACAAGTTGACTAGGCTTGCATCAGTTTATATCTCAACATTTGCCTTTTAAAATGGAATATGTAAATATGAAGATCGTGTTTTGCCTGCTTTTAACCGTGCATGGTAAGTAAACGACTTGTATACGTATTCTGAAACCAATTATCTCCAAACTAACTGTCTTCACTACCATTGAATGTGTTTGTCTTCAGACGAAACCATCATCAGCATGTATTCACGGTACATGGACTACACAATTGTACATGTATGTATACAAAATTATATGCACACTTAGACAAGGCTTCAAAAGTTATAGATACTAGTACTACTTCATGAATGATTGGAGTATAACACAACGGACACTTGGTGAAGAACCTACCATATAAGTTAAACGAGAATAGTTAGTAAATAACGTTAACATGTACCTGGACAACATGTACATAGTTCAGCTGTAAGAAGTCTTTCACAGTCGTATATATGTACGTACGCGCGCGCGCGTGTGTGTATATGTGTGTATGTGTGTAATATATATTTATATATTCATGTGTTTTCTATGTATTTATCAATCAATTAATACCCAGTCAATTTGTCTGTCTGTCTGTCTGTCTGTCTGTCTGTCTGTCTGTCTGTCTGTCTGTCTGTCTGTCTGTCTGTCTGTCTGTCTGTCTGTCTGTATGTATGTATGTCTGTCTGTCTTACTTCATGGTTATCAAGCAGTGCGTTATTCGGTATATACACTGTACACTTACATTGCCTCTCGTCTTAAGGATTAAGCTGTGTGGCTGGGTACAATGGTTGGTATGATCGTCATGGTTACGGATGGGCTAGAGCTGTGAGTGGAAAGGTAATGCAATATAATGACACCATGTTTTAAGCCTCAGTTGCTGACACTTTCTTGAACATTTTCTTTCCCAGAACATATACCATATCAAAAAATAATAATGAAATAAGAGGAGGTAGTGAGCAGTAAACGGGCTCTGACCATTTCTTGAAAATGTCCGTGATCTCGACAACAAATTGATTACATGGTCTTTACAGATTTGGACATGTACCATATCTATGGCATCGATTGCTAATTTCCTTCATATATGGTTACAAAGCTAAGAGTATATATAATCTCTTAATATATGATAGGATTTGGTTGATTAACTTTCTAGTTACCATCCATTCAAAAACGAATTATTTTTTTTTTTAGATAAATCAACATGAAATGTGCCATACAATAAATGAGATTAGATAATTTGTTCATATTTTAGCTGAATTGAATTCACTTCTTTGTTTACACTTCTTTGTAACTATTGCCATCTATTACCACTAACTATCACCATTTATTACCACTAACTATTACCATTTATTACCACTAACTATTACCATTTATTACCACTAACTATTACCATTTATTACCACTAACTATTACCATTTATTACCACTAACTATTACCATTTATTACCACTAACTATTACCATTTATTACCACTAACTGTTACCTTCTATTACCACTAACTATTACCATTTATTACCACTATTACCATTTATTACCACTAACTGTTACCTTCTATTACCACTAACTATTACCATTTATTACCACTAACTATTACCATTTATTACCACTAACTATTACCATTTATTACCACTAACTATTACCATTTATTACCACTAACTGTTACCTTCTATTACCACTAACTGTTACCTTCTATTACCACTAACTATTACCATTTATTACCACTAACTGTTACCATTTATTACCACTAACTATTACCTTCTATTACCACTAACTATTACCATTTATTACCACTAACTATTACCATTTATTACCACTAACTGTTACCTTCTATTACCACTAACTGTTACCTTCTATTACTACCAACTATTACCATCTATTACCACTATCACCATTTATTACCACTAACTATTACCATTTATTACCACTAACTATTACCATTTATTACCACTAACTATTACCATTTATTACCACTAACTATTACCATTTATTACCACTAACTGTTACCTTCTATTACCACTAACTATTACCATTTATTACCACTAACTATTACCATTTATTACCACTAACTGTTACCTTCTATTACCACTAACTATTACCATTTATTACCACTAACTGTTACCTTCTATTACCACTAACTATTACCATTTATTACCACTAACTGTTACCTTCTATTACCACTAACTGTTACCTTCTATTACCACTAACTATTACCATTTATTACCACTAACTGTTACCTTCTATTACCACTAACTATTACCATTTATTACCACTAACTGTTACCTTCTATTACCACTAACTATTACCATTTATTACCACTAACTGTTACCTTCTATTACCACTAACTGTTACCTTCTATTACCACTAACTATTACCATTTATTACCACTAACTGTTACCTTCTATTACCACTAACTGTTACCTTCTATTACCACTAACTGTTACCTTCTATTACCACTAACTATTACCATTTATTACCACTAACTATTACCATCTATTACCACTAACTGTTACCTTCTATTACCACTAACTATTACCTTCTATTACCACTAACTATTACCATTTATTACCACTAACTGTTACCTTCTATTACCACTAACTGTTACCTTCTATTACCACTAACTATTACCATTTATTACCACTAACTGTTACCTTCTATTACCACTAACTGTTACCTTCTATTACCACTAACTGTTACCTTCTATTACCACTAACTATTACCATTTATTACCACTAACTATTACCATCTATTACCACTAACTGTTACCTTCTATTACCACTAACTGTTACCTTCTATTACCACTAACTGTTACCTTCTATTACCACTAACTATTACCTTCTATTACCACTAACTGTTACCTTCTATTACCACTAACTATTACCATCTATTACCACTAACTGTTACCTTCTATTACCACTAACTGTTACCTTCTATTACCACTAACTATTACCTTCTATTACCACTAACTATTACCATCTATTACCACTAACTGTTACCTTCTATTACCACTAACTGTTACCTTCTATTACCACTAACTATTACCATTTATTACCACTAACTATTACCATTTATTACCACTAACTGTTACCTTCTATTACCACTAACTATTACCATTTATTACCACTAACTGTTACCTTCTATTACCACTAACTATTACCATTTATTACCACTAACTGTTACCTTCTATTACCACTAACTGTTACCTTCTATTACCACTAACTATTACCATTTATTACCACTAACTGTTACCTTCTATTACCACTAACTGTTACCTTCTATTACCACTAACTATTACCTTCTATTACCACTAACTATTACCATTTATTACCACTAACTATTACCATCTATTACTACTAACTGTTACCTTCTATTACCACTAACTGTTACCTTCTATTACTACCAACTATTACCATCTATTACCACTAACTATCACCATTTATTACCACTAACTATTACCATTTATTACCACTAACTATTACCATTTATTACCACTAACTATTACCATTTATTACCACTAACTGTTACCTTCTATTACCACTAACTATTACCATTTATTACCACTAACTATTACCATTTATTACCACTAACTGTTACCTTCTATTACCACTAACTATTACCATTTATTACCACTAACTATTACCATTTATTACCACTAACTATTACCATTTATTACCACTAACTATTACCATTTATTACCACTAACTATTACCATTTATTACCACTAACTGTTACCTTCTATTACCACTAACTATTACCATTTATTACCACTATTACCATTTATTACCACTAACTATTACCATTTATTACCACTAACTGTTACCGTCTATTACCACTAACTATTACCATTTATTACCACTAACTATTACCATTTATTACCACTAACTATTACCATTTATTACCACTAACTATTACCATTTATTACCACTAACTGTTACCTTCTATTACCACTAACTATTACCATTTATTACCACTAACTATTACCATTTATTACCACTAACTATTACCATTTATTACCACTAACTATTACCATTTATTACCACTAACTATTACCATTTATTACCACTAACTATTACCATTTATTACCACTATTACCATTTATTACCACTAACTATTACCATTTATTACCACTAACTATTACCATTTATTACCACTAACTATTACCATTTATTACCACTAACTGTTACCTTCTATTACCACTAACTATTACCATTTATTACAACTAACTATTACCATTTATTACCACTAACTATTACCATCTATTACTACCAACTATTACCATATATTACCACTATTACCCTATTATATGTTTCACTAACTATTACAATCTATTACCATCTATCACCACTAACTATTACCATATATTACCACTAGCTATTACCAACTATTGCCAACTAATGCCACCCACTGTTACCATCTATAACCACTATTACCCTATATTGTCACTAACTATTACAATCTATTACCAACTATTACCACCCACTGTTACCATCTATAACCACTATTACCCTATATTGTCACCAACTATTACAATCTATTACCAACTATTACCACCCACTGTTACCATCTATAACCACTATTACCCTATATTGTCACTAACTATTACAATATATTACCATCTATTACCACCCACTGTTACCATCTATAACCACTATTACCCTATATTGTCACTAACTATTACAATCTATTACCATCTATTACCACCCACTGTTACCATCTATAACCACTATTAACCTATATTGTCACTAACTATTACAATCTATTACCAACTATTACCACCCACTGTTACCATCTATAACCACCATTACCCTATATTGTCACTAACTATTGCCATCTTTTATTAATAATAATCCTCAATGATAATATGGCATTTTAAAATAACTATTCGTATTACTGAAACATTTGTTTAAATGCAATAACATTGCCCAGGGTCTGATGTCTCCTACATTTTCACCAATGACGGGTGGTTCGTCATCGCAAGGTAATGGTCTACTGCAACCTATGCTCCTGTTTCGTCTAATGGCAACAGAAATGGGAAAGAAGGTCCTTGAAGAAGTTCGCAAAAGGAAAGAAGATGACCGAGTTTACAATTTTGGAACGTTTTATAGTTGTGAGTGTGGTTTGGAATACACGTAGGTATCTTACATCTTTGTTTTCTTCTTTGTGATCGTCTTTAATATTAGATCTTACAGGGATTAGGAGCATATATACGAAATTTTAGAACAATTTTATTTTACAACAAAAAAGATGATTTAAACGTTTGGTGTATTTTATTACCAATGTTTATGTTTCACTGTTTTCCGCAAATATAAGGTGTTAATTGCTACGGCACACGTCCCTTCTGTAACATTCTCCGTCTCTAGTCTACCTTCTTACTATAATAAGTTCAGTTGATTGAACGACAAGTGAAACAGCGAATGTTTACAGAAGCGTTAGATCTATGGAAGAGAAATATCTTATATGTACTTTTAGCAACTTAGCTGATAAAACCTTAAGGCAAGCATTGGGAATAAAATTCACTCATACTTTATGTAATATTTTTATTGAACTTAAAATAGCAAAGAAAATTGTACAAATCTTTGCATATATGGCTCCTGCTAGTTTTGCTGAACTGGGATATCATAATTGACATACATAGGCATGGTGGGGAACCGTCGTTCAAAGAAACGTGGCACAAAGGTCAACGTCATGGTATAGAAATGTACATGCGATCCTTTAGAACAATATTATTTCATCTGTACAAACAAAATATTACCATTTAACTGTCCACCCACCTGATAAATGTCATCTGAGTGAAGAGTTGTTCTATGTTGAAATAGGTTTTGATTACCATACATTTTTGTTCCAGAGGAGAAAACGGTGAAATGAGGGGATTTCTAATAGATCTAATTCATAAAGGTAGATAAATATTATCTGATCAAGGAATAGCTTAATAAATATATGTACTTACAAGTGAGCAAAAATGATTGAAAATGTAATTTTACAATTCACCAAAGAGGTCTGGTGTTATATAATTATTGATATTGTCCATGTCATTGACTACATTTTTGCTCTTCTCGATTCATGATAACATGAAAAGTGAATAAACAAATTAAGTGATATTAGTGTTTGAGATGCACATTTCGAGATGTGACGTCGAGGACGATATCATTATTTTGTGCCTGGCAAAACAGTTGCAACCATAACAAAATGTGCATGACACCAGTGTACTTATTAGAAAGGGGTTGTAGGCTGATGTCACCGAATAAATGGTCTAGCTGCAAACCGTGCTAAAAGCGTCCAGCAGGGATTATGGACAGATGTAGTGTTACCATTCGGCTTTGGTTCGGTAACCTTTTGAGCTCTGATCTGAGGTCTTACGACAAGACTAACCAAATGACAGTACTAGTGAGAACATCGTATCTATAAAATTTACGGTATTGTTTATTCGTAAACCAATATGTCATATTCTATTCTGTAGTGTGCAAAGAAGCTGGAAAACGCTGTTCAATCCAGTACACCCCATATAGTCACTGTTTAAGTAATGTAGAAGGAGAGCGAACTCGGGCAGGTCGTGGTAGGTCAATCACATTGTAGCTTATAACTTACACAGTGCGAACATATCCATACATTGTAATTATAAAAGATAATTATAAAGGAAATCTTATATAATTATAATTAGCATTTGTTCAGTTTTGTGCATGAACAAAAGCAGATAACACAGCACATTTTCATTTTTACAGGGTTATAGATTACTTGCTTAATGCGGATTGATTTTATATCGTAAACGAAATAAAGAACAAATATGAAGTCTATTTAAATGATATTCCCCAAATATTTTCTTCGTTCAGACAAGGCAAAACTAGTGATCCTTAAAAGGGATATTATCACTACTATATACAAATCGATAAGATACGAGTAATTACTGATTAAATGAAGAAACATATGACAAATTATAATATACCACAACTATAATTATGAAAATTATAATATATCGCAACTATAATTATGAAAATTATAATATACCACAACTATAATTATGAAAATTATAATGTACCACAACTATAATGATGAAAATTATAATATACCGCAACTATAATTACGAATATTATAATATACCACAACTATAATTATGAAAATTATAATATACCGCAACTATAATGATGAAAATTATAATATACCGCAACTATAATTATGAAAATTATAATATACCACAACTATAATTATGAAAATTATAATATACCACAACTATAATTATGAATATTATAATATACCACAACTATAATGATGAAAATTATAATATACCGCAACTATAATTATGAATATTATAATATACCACAACTATAATTATGAAAATTATAATATACCACAACTATAATTATGAAAATTATAATATACCACAACTATAATTATGAAAATTATAATATACCACAACTATAATGATGAAAATTATAATATACCACAACTATAATGATGAAAATTATAATATACCACAACTATAATTATAAAAATTATAATATACCGCAACTATAATGATGAAAATTATAATATACCACAACTATAATTATGAATATTATAATATACCGCAACTATAATTACGAATATTATAATATACCACAACTATAATTATGAAAATTATAATATACCGCAACTATAATTATGAAAATTATAATATACCACAACTATAATTATGAATATTATAATATACCGCAACTATAATTATGAAAATTATAATATACCGCAACTATAATTACGAATATTATAATATACCACAACTATAATTATGAAAATTATAATATACCACAACTATAATTATGAATATTGTAATATACCACAACTATAATTATGAATATTATAATATACCACAACTATAATTATAAAAATTATAATATACCGCAACTATAATTACGAATATTATAATATACCACAACTATAATTATGAATATTATAATATACCACAACTATAATGATGAAAATTATAATATACCGCAACTATAATTACGAATATTATAATATACCACAACTATAATTATGAAAATTATAATATACCGCAACTATAATTATGAAAATTATAATATACCACAACTATAATTATGAATATTATAATATACCGCAACTATAATTATGAAAATTATAATATACCGCAACTATAATTACGAATATTATAATATACCACAACTATAATTATGAAAATTATAATATACCGCAACTATAATTATGAATATTATAATATACCACAACTATAATTATGAATATTATAATATACCGCAACTATAATGATGAAAATTATAATATACCACAACTATAATGATGAAAATTATAATATACCACAACTATAATTATGAAAATTATAATATACCACAACTATAATTACGAATATTAAAATATACCACAACTATAATTATGAAAATTATAATATACCGCAACTACAATTACGAATATTAAAATATACCACAACTATAATTATGAAAATTATAATATACCGCAACTATAATTATGAAAATTATAATATATCGCAACTATAATTATGAAAATTATAATATACCACAACTATAATGATGAAAATTATAATATACCGCAACTATAATTATGAAAATCATAATATACCACAACTATAATTATGAAAATTATAATATATCGCAACTATAATTATGAAAATTATAATATACCACAACTATAATTATGAAAATTATAATATACCACAACTATAATTATAAAAATTATAATATACCGCAACTATAATTATGAATATTATAATATACCACAACTATAATTATGAAAATTATAATATACCGCAACTATAATTATGAATATTATAATATACCACAACTATAATTATAAAAATTATAATATACCGCAACTATAATTATGAATATTATAATATACCACAACTATAATTATAAAAATTATAATATACCGCAGCTATAATTATGAAAATCATAATATACCACAACTATAATTATAAAAATTATAATATACCGCAACTATAATTATGAAAATTATAATATAACACAACTATAATTATAAAAATTTTAATATACCACAACTATAATTATGAAAATTATAATATACCACAACTATAATTATGAAAATTATAATATACCACAACTATAATTATGAAAATTCGGGGACAATAATGACGATTTGGAAGATTTTACTCATATTTTGATAACCAAAGAACTAATAATGTAAACGTGAGTTGTGACATGGAGTTATCAGGTAAAAAATCCATGTCCTTTGTTCAAACGTGTTCAAATTGGGAACTTGCAATCCAGACTGAGCATGCTCAGACGCAAAGGTCTGTGGGATTATCTGTGGTTATTGTAATACCCAATCTGGAGCTACCGATATAATAAACCTTCTACAATGGTCAGGGTAACTATGAATTGATTATTGGTGGTTACAAACAATGTATCAACATTGTTTACAATACTAATTGATTAGTATTTGTTATCACATTTCCCATGATGCAACATTCAACATGGTGGGTTTGCAAGTTCCCTATTAGCTTGTCTGTGGTATAATACGAACTATAGACTGTCAAGTTACATTATTAAACAAATCCTGTTACAAATTAACCGTGTTTGTTTTTACGGCAGGACTGTTGTCGAGAGACATTGATGTATGCATGTACTGGTTTATTACCTCGGAGAGACTCCATGCTGTCTCGTATACAGAGCCATTTGCTAGAATGGACAATTCTGCTTCATTCTTTGTTAAAAAGGGAAACCCAGACAATTTTGACCCGCATGACCTTACAGGAAAGATAATTGGTGAGAAATTTTTATGTCAATACTTTATATCATCATTGTTACTATTTTGTAATTCATTGAAGAATGTGTACCTCGGAACACGTAACTAATTTCATGAAAGTGGTTTGTTAACTTTAATACGACGAGGTCTCGACAAATGTTACTACTACATGTATTTGGGGATATTATTTGACAACCAATTAAAAAAGGGATCGATCACTAATCATTAGTCAATACATGCATTGATCGGTAGACCGATATTGATCACATAGCTATCGATTATCAGCAATCATCAGACAACTGATAAATTGAGATTGTCAAGGGCGATATGTACACGTGAATGTTTGTGTATTCATTGCATAAGAAGATGGTCGGACTAAACTATTCCTTACGGAGGTTTACTTCTATAGTTGGCGAGGAAATATTTATTTTCGTGGTGGCATTTAGAGACAAATTCTGATTTTTTGTTCAGTAGCATGCTCTTTTAACCATTGATTATACATAGTTTATCAGATTATAACATTCTAATCTCTGTTTATCCATTAACAAGCTTTCCACGACATTTGCCTTTTCTTTTGTTTGAAGTATATACCAAAAGTATATTGAATTTGCAGTTGTGCATTCTTAAGATATAGCCTAATTACCGAATATCATTAATTATGCAATTAACTCATTTATAATTATATTCAAGGCTTTTTACCAAAAGCTAATCAGTTCTAGCCATTGCCCTAAAGAACATGTCAACCACATTTCGTCTGAATTGAGCCAGCCGTTTTTGAGAAAATGATGACACAGATAGACACACAGACAGACAGATTTTTCATCCCTAAATTATAACCTTCCCTTATTTTTAGGGAGAGTAAAAATGAAATAATGTCCCTCCATATCCTCCATGTGAATGTCATACACGCAGAAACTCAAAAGAAAACTCTATCCAAATTGGATGCGCGCAATTATGATGAAAAGGGAAACATACGCGTACGCCAAGTAAAGGAGTGTGCTTAATTCTTTCAGATATGGATGGAGAAAGTGTGATCAAGCAAAGCCAGCACAGTTTGATATTTTCAATGAATAGTCATAAGATTGTCTGATCATCTCGAGAACAGTAAAATGAAGGTAGTCGACGAATTCTTAAAAGTTGCTCAATATACCACGATTTAAAGCAAGATAGACATATAACAGTTTTTGTTAATTACCTTTTCTAGAAAATTTAGAAAGGATTATATTGATGGACGCAAATAGCTACAGATTCAGACACACACACACACACACACACACACACACACACACACACACATACACACTCACATACATACATACATACATACATACATACATACATACATACATACATACATACATACATACATACATACATACATACATACATACACGCATACATACATACATACACACACATACATTAATATTATAGTACTGTATTAAAACGATATGCACCTTTCTCTTCATCCAGGATTTAAAGATGGCATAGCAAGTGACGACAAATGTTTGCTGAAATCTAAAGACACAGGCAGCAGTAAATTCAAAGATGTCATATACATGAAAAATTCGGAGGAGTTATTTGAAGCCCTGAAACACGATAAGGTAATTAGCACACGTTGTAAATGAAGTTAAAATTAGTTCCAGTGACACTGCACGTTTTCTGTCTTTTCAAGAGATGTGTGTTAAATGTATACAACCTTTCCCATGAGTTGAACAATTGCTTTGTCCATTGAAAGCAGTAAACAATTTGTCTATTACTTTAAATGAATGAATGTCAGCAGGAAAGAAAGTCAATCTAAGCAAAATATGTCCCGATTATTGTTTTATCTTTGCATTTGTCCTAATTGTATGTATGTATGTTTGTTTCTATGTGTCTCCATATCTATCTACATGTATGTATGTATGTATGTATGTATGTATGTATGTATGTATGTATGTATGTATGTATGTATGTATATGTATGTATGTATATGTATGTATGTATGTATGTATGTATGTATGTATGTATGTATGTGTATGTATGTATGTATGTATGTATGTATGTATGTATGTATGTAAGTGTGTGTGTGTGCGTTCGTGCGTGCGTGTGTGCATGCATTATTGGTTGGTTGGTTGGTTGGTTGGTTGGTTGGTTGGTTGGTTGGTTGGTTGGTTGGTTGATTAAAGTAATTTGTATGTCTATGTGTTTGTTTTATTTTTGAAATGTTCCAAATAGTTTGACGCAATCTTTCTACTAATGACAACATTCAACACACTGACAAATATGGATGATTTTGAAGCGATTGGCAAGTCTGCTACATGTACTGATGGTGATGGTAAGCTACATGGAATAACCCGCAAAGACAATCAGCTGCCATGGTTTGATGACACTCTGAAAAAAATGAAAGAATCTGGTCAATATGGCGCACTTTGTCAGAGAGCTGAAAAGGAGCACGGTGGGTTGTTATTCCTAAAATCATAAATTACAGTTCTTTCCAGCCCTAAATAGTAACATCTTTCTAAATAAAGTCAAGAATAGTCACTACCTTATTCACTTTACTTTCTCGCCCTGGCTAGTTACTGTCCTTTCTCCACCTGGATAGTTACTGTCCTCTCCAACCCTGGGTAGTTGCTGTCCTTTCTAGCTCTGGGTATTTACTGTATAGCCCTGTGTACTTACTCTCCTTTCTGGCCTTAGGTAGTTACTGTCCTTTCTAGCTCTGCGTATTTATTGTCCTTTATAGCTCTGAATAGTTACTGTCCTTTCTAGCCCTGGATAGTTTCTGCCCTTTCTGGTAGTTACTGTCGTTTCTAGCCATAGATACTTACTGTGGTTTCAAGCTCTGGATAGTTACTGTCTCTTCTAGGCCTAGATAGTTACTGTCTCTTCCAGCCCTGGATAGTTACTGTCTCTTCTAGTTCTGGATAGTTACTGTCATTTGTAGCCATAGATAGTTACTGTCTCTTCTAGGCCTGGAAAGTTACTGTCTCTTCAAGCCCTGGATAGTTACTGTCTCTTCTAGTCCTGGATAGTTACTGTCCTTTGTAGCCCAGGATAGTTACTCTCTCTTCTAGCCCTGGATAGTTACTGTTTCTTCCAGCCCTGGATAGTTACTGTCTCTTCTAGTCCTGGATAGTTACTGTTTCTTCCAGCCCTGGATAGTTACTGTTTCTTCCAGCCCTGGATAGTTACTGTCCTTTCTCTGGATAGTTACTGTCTCTTCCAGCCCTGGATAGTTACTGTCTCTTCTAGGCCTGGATAGTTACTGTCCTTTGTAGCCCAGGATAGTTACTCTCTCTTCTAGCCCTGGATAGTTACTGTTTCTTCCAGCCCTGGATAGTTACTGTTTCTTCCAGCCCTGGATAGTTACTGTCCTTTCTCTGGATAGTTACTGTCTCTTCCAGCCCTGGATAGTTACTGTCTCTTCTAGGCCTGGATAGTTACTGTCTCTTCTAGGACTGGATAGTTACTGTCTCTTCTAGCCCTGGATAGTTACTGTCCATTCTAGCCCTGGATAGTTACTGTCTCTTCTAGCATAGCTCTGGATAGTTACTGTCCTTTCTCTGGATAGTTACTGTCTCTTCCAGCCCTGGATAGTCACTGTCTCTTCTAGTCCTGGATAGTTACTTTCTCTTCTAGTCCTGGATAGTTACTGTCCTTTGTAGCCCTGGATAGTTACTGTCTCTTCTAGTCCTGGATAGTTACTGTCCTTTGTAGCCATAGATAGTTACTGTATCTTCTAGTCCTGGATAGTTTCTGTCCATTCTAGCCCTGGATAGTTACTGTCTCTTCCAGCCCTGGATAGTTACTGTCGCTTCTAGTCCTGGATAGTTACTGTCCATTCTAGCCATAGATAGTTACTGACCTTTGTAGCCCTGGATAGTTACTGTCTCTTCTAGCCCTGGATAGTTACTGTCTCTTCTAGTCATAGATAGTTACTGTCCTTTGTAGCCCTGGATAGTTACTGTATCTTCTAGCCCTGGATAGTTACTGTCTCTTCTAGCCCTGGATAGTTACTGTCTCTTCCAGCCCTGGATAGTTACTGTCTCTTCTAGCCCTGGATAGTTACTGTCTCTTCTAGCCCTGGATAGTTACTGTCTCTTCCAGCCCTGGATAGTTAATGTCTCTTCTAGCCCTGGATAGTTACTGTCTCTTCTAGTCCTGGATAGTTACTGTCCATTCTAGCCCTGGATAGTTACTGTCTCTTCTAGCCCTGGATAGTTACTGTCTCTTCTAGCCCTGGATAGTTACTGTCTCTTCTAGCCCTGGATAGTTACTGTCTCTTCTAGCCCTGGATAGTTACTGTCCATTCTATCCATAGATAGTTACTGTCTCTTCCAGCCCTGGACAGTTACTGTCCTTTCTAGTCTGGGATAGTTACTGTCTCTTCTAGCCATAGATAGTTACTGTCTCTTCCAGCCCTGGATAGTTACTGTCTCTTCTAGTCCTGGATAGTTACTGTCGCTTCTAGTCCTGGATAGTTACTGTCGCTTCTAGTCCTGGATAGTTACTGTCCTTTCTCTGGATAGTTACTGTCGCTTCTAGTCCTGGATAGTTACTGTCCTTTGTAGCCCTGGATAGTTACTGTCTCTTCTAGTCATAGATAGTTACTGTCTCTTCTAGTCCTGGATAGTTACTGTCCTTTGTAGCCCTGGATAGTTACTGTCTCTTCTAGTCCTGGATAGTTACTGTCCATTCTATCCATAGATAGTTACTGTCTCTTCCAGCCCTGGATAGTTACTGTCTCTTCCAGCCCTGGATAGTTACTGTCTCTTCCAGCCCTGGATAGTTACTGTCTCTTCCAGCCCTGGATGGTTACTCTCTCTTCCAGCCCTGGATAGTTGCTGTCTCTTCCAGCCCTGGATAGTTACTGTCTCTTCCAGCCCTTGATAGTTACTGTCTCTTCTAGCCCTGGATAGTTACTGTCCGTTCTAGCCATAGACAGTTACTGTCTCTTCCAGCCCTGGATAGTTACTGTCTCTTCTAGTCCTGGATAGTTACTGTCCTTTGTGGCCCTGGATAGTTACTGTCTCTTCCAGCCCTGGATAGTTACTTTCTCTTCCAGCCCTGGATAGTTACTGTCTCTTCTAGTCCTGGATAGTTACTGTCTCTTCTAGTCCTGGATAGTTACTGTCTCTTCTAGCCCTGGATAGTTACTGTCTCTTCTAGTCCTGGATAGTTACTGTCCATTCTATCCATAGATAGTTACTGTCTCTTCCAGCCCTGGATAGTTACTGTCTCTTCTAGTCCTGGATAGTTACTGTCTCTTCTAGTCCTGGACAGTTACTGTCTCTTCCAGCCCTGGATAGTTACTCTCTCTTCCAGCCCTGGATAGTTACTGTCTCTTCCAGCCCTGGATAGTTACTGTCTCTTCTAGCCCTGGATAGTTACTGTCTCTTCTAGTCCTGGATAGTTACTGTCCTTTGTAGCCCAGGATAGTTACTGTCTCTTCTAGCTCTGGATAGTTACTGTCTCTTCCAGCCCTGGATAGTTACTGTCTCTTCTAGTCCTGGATAGTTACTGTCCTTTGTAGCCCAGGATAGTTACTGTCTCTTCTAGCCCTGGATAGTTACTGTCTCTTCTAGCCCTGGATAGTTACTGTCTCTTCTAGCCCTGGATAGTTACTGTCTCTTCTAGTTCTGGATAGTTACTGTCCTTTGTAGCCCAGGATAGTTACTGTCTCTTCTAGCTCTGGATAGTTACTGTCTCTTCCAGCCCTGGATAGTTACTGTCTCTTCTAGCCCTGGATAGTTACTGTCCATTCTAGCCCTGGATAGTTACTGTCTCTTCTAGTTCTGGATAGTTACTGTCCTTTGTAGCCCAGGATAGTTACTGTCTCTTCTAGCTCTGGATAGTTACTGTCCTTTGTAGCCCAGGATAGTTACTTTCTCTTCCAGCCCTGGATAGTTACTGTCCTTTGTAGCCCAGGATAGTTACTGTCTCTTCTAGCTCTGGATAGTTACTGTCTCTTCTAGCCCTGGATAGTTACTGTCCTTTGTAGCCCTGGATAGTTACTGTCTCTTCTAGTCCTGGATAGTTACTGTCTCTTCTAGCCATAGATAGTTACTGTCCTTTGTAGCCCTGGATAGTTACTGTCTCTTCTAGTCCTGGATAGTTACTGTCCTTTCTAGTCCTGGATAGTTACTGTCCTTTCTCTGGATAGTTACTGTCTCTTCTAGCCATAGATAGTTACTGTCTCTTCTAGCTCTGGATAGTTACTGTCTCTTCTAGCTCTGGATAGTTACTGTCTCTTCTAGCTCTGGATAGTTACTGTCCTTTCTAGTCCTGGATAGTTACTGTCTCTTCTAGCCATAGATAGTTACTGTCTCTTCCAGCCCTGGATAGTTACTGTCTCTTCCAGCCCTGGATAGTTACTGTCCTTTCTAGTCCTGGATAGTTACTGTCTCTTCTAGCTCTGGATAGTTACTGTCCTTTCTCTGGATAGTTACTGTCTCTTCTAGCCATAGATAGTTACTGTCTCTTCTAGCCCTGGATAGTTACTGTCTCTTTTAGCTCTGGATAGTTACTGTCTCTTCTAGCTCTGGATAGTTACTGTCTCTTCTAGCTCTGGATAGTTACTGTCCTTTCTAGTCCTGGATATTTACTGTCTCTTCTAGCCCTGGATAGTTACTGTCTCTTCTAGCCCTGGATAGTTACTGTCTCTTCCAGCCCTGGATAGTTACTGTCTCTTCTAGTCCTGGATAGTTACTGTCCATTCTAGCCATAGATAGTTACTGTCTCTTCTAGTCCTGGATAGTTACTGTCCATTCTAGCCATAGATAGTTACTGTCCATTCTAGCCTTGGATAGTTACTGTCCATTCTAGCTCTGGATAGTTACTGTCTCTTCTAGTTCTGGATAGTTACTGTCTCTTCTAGCTCTGGATAGTTACTGTCTCTTCTAGCCCTGGATAGTTACTGTCTCTTCCAGCCCTGGATAGTTACTGTCCTTTCTAGCCCTGGATAGTTACTGTCTCTTCCAGCCCTGGATAGTTACTGTCTCTTCTAGCCCTCGATAGTTACTGTCTCTTCCAGCCCTGGATAGTTACTGTCTCTTCTAGTTCTGGATAGTTACTGTCCTTTCTAGCCATAGATAGTTACTGTCTCTTCTAGTCCTGGATAGTTACTGTCCATTCTAGCCATAGATAGTTACTGTTCATTCTAGCCTTGGATAGTTACTGTCCATTCTAGCTCTGGATAGTTACTGTCCTTTCTTCTAGCCCTGAATAGTTACTGTTCTTTGTATGGTACATACACACTGATTGAAACAGTAAACATAAATGATACTTTAAAGAGAGTGTGGGAAGTCTGGTGGGCAAATTTGTCACAAGCACAATTACTGCCCTACTTGTATGCCCATGTAGCCATACAGACATGAATGATATGGCCATGAACAAATACAGGGCACTCAGGCTTAGTTAGTTATGTTTACGAAAACAAACAAACAAACAAATAAACAAACAAACAAACAAACAAACAAACAGACAAACAGACAGACAGATAGACAAACAAACAAACGAACGAACGAACGAACGAACGAACGAACGAACGAATGAATAAATGAATAAATAAATAAATACTGACAGGCATCAACAAGAGAGTAATTACAAATCATTATGAACTACAAGAATTACTATATGAATATGTTTTCCTACGTGCGAAATGGCCACAATTGTACGTACCCCTCAAGGGATGTGACCGATCCGGGGCTACCAAATGCGAGTAGTATATTTTCATGTCGTGAAATTATTGCCAATTTGACTTCTGACCAGTAAAAATCCATCTTTCTAGAATAAACATGCTTAGAACTCACGTATTTGTCAGGCGCAATTGACGTCATAGTCAACGGGAAGGCATCAATTCTGACGATTTCTAAGCCTACTATCTTGCATTGAAAAATCTTGTTAGATGTTCATAACTCCTGGGCACTCACTTTGAATCATTTATCCACGAAAGTAGATTCAATTTCACAAAATAAATTGACAAATTAAAATCTAACCCTCAGAATGTCGACTTGCAGATATGATTTGTTTTGAAAACGTATGTGTGTAATATCTTCACTATTTTTTATTTTACAGGCCACAAGGGACCGGTCCATTGCCTATAGGCTTATATTTAGATCCAGATTGTTTTGCAGACGTGTCGTGCTCCATACCAATCTTCAATACAAATACTTTTATATGAACACACGATGTAGTTAACTTTTGAAAAGTTTATTCAAAACGTTTTAATGATATAAATTCAATGAATGCATTAAGCAAACAATGACTCAAATGATGTACGTTTCCAATAAATTAGACTATTGAAATATTACAACCGTTTCAATAGACCTCGATTTTCATGCAGCTGCAGTTATTTCTATTAAGTCAAAATAGAAGTTAGCTTTTGAATATTTTGGCGAAATGTGACCTGAAGACCTTTTGAGATATCGATCGAAATGTAATTGAATGGTCAACAGGAAATAAATGATGATGATGATGATGATGATGATGATGATGATGATGATGATGATGATGATGATGATGATGATGGTGATGATGAATGATGATGATAACGAAGAAGACAACGACAACAACGACGATGATGATGATGATGATGATGATGATGATGATGATGATGATGATGATGATGATGATAATGATAATAATAATGATGGACATCTTTAAATTTGATGATGGTTTTGGTGACGAGGAGGAGGTGAGAAAGGGGGAGAGAGGAGTTACAATTTGTTTCACTCTGCTGTCGTTCCCATGTTGGAGAACGTCAGTTTATTGAGAAAATGGACTTCAGACTTCAGACTTCACAAATAAGAATATTAATGCACATTGCCTTATATCACCCTGTCCTACGATATTGGAGATACTCACTGCACAATATGAAGGCAACACACAGAAACGACTAACAATGTACAGACTGCATATACCATTAATAAATGACTGCTTAAAGCCCTGATGTTATCTAATCAACCTTGGTCACATTGCAACTATTTGACTAAAACGACAAAGATTGTTTTGACACTAGGACCAGATCGTGTCGGCACCGCATTCAAAAACCTACAGTATTGACATTTCAACGAAATGATTCGATTACTGATACCGCTGTTACTGTTTTGCTGTTTGATAGTAAGTGGATAGTTCAGTGAAAGTTTGTTTAGTTGTCTTGTAAGATACCTGTTCGTACAAGCGTAAACACATTAATTCTTACTATGCACTGAGACTTACTAATCGTACTCCACATAATCATAAATCGTGATGATTGTTTAGGGACTGATCAGTTTCTTTGGCTGGGGGGGAGACGATGGATTGGTAGGGGTTATCTTGTTTTCAAAATTGGCAGTAGGGGGTTTTGAAAATTTTGGAGGGGTTAATTGTGTGTTTGATTGTGATGGAAGAAAAAATTCCAGTTCTACAATATTATAGCATATGACCTTGTCTGAACTTTGGTATTTGTTCTTGCCACTGCACTGTTTCTTACATAAATGTCTGTCTTTTTATTATTGACATGTACGTACACCCTACGTCATTGATTTCAGATCGTGAGCACTCGCAGTCCTTCTCCATGCTTTTCTCCTATGTAAATACTAGTAAATGCTAAAGCTGAATTTTCTTTCAAAATGCCACTGAAAGGAAATTATTGCATATTATTTACGAACGGTCGATCGTCCGGTATATCGAAGAGAAGGAAGTGGTCTTATACATGTATATACAGATTAGGAAAATTGTAAAACCGTTTTCAGATCTGACAGGAAACGATACAAAGATAAAACTTACAACTTGGCCACGCAGTGAACTTCGTCAACAAATACTCCACAAACTATGTCTCTATAGGGTTGAGTCTTTAAAGGTTGCCTAATTTCTTTGTTTGTAGCGATTTAATTTGGTTGGTCATCAGTGTTACTAAAGGTGATACAACTATTGCTACAGTCCCTCTCTTCTCGCGGCTGTGCCGCTCGGCATACAAAGCTTAGTAGTCGCGAGTCTGACCCCTACGCCCCCCCCCCCCCCACACACACACAAGAAATGGATATCCCAGTCTCAAGCTCTTCCCCTTATCTCTTACTGGTCAATGGAGTGGAGTCATGATGGGTGAATGGTTAGCGTGACTGGCTTGGAATCTACAGGTTGCAGGTTCGAGCCCTGTCGCTGCTTGCTGTTTGTTTCTGAGTGGCTAAAGTCCTTGGGCAAGATTTGAACCACGACTGTGCTTCAGTCAACCCAGCTGTATAATTGGGGACCTGGTAGGATGTAGGTTGCAATGTGAAGGCTTTAATCCTATGCGCTTAAATGGCTGCAATGGATTGTATGCTCCCCGGGGAGTTGAGGAAGACTAAAGGGCCGTTGTGCCGTTCTGATCCAAGCCAGGGGTAATAATTGTAAAGCGCTTTGAGCACGGTGTGGGAAAGCGCTATATAAGAAACCAACATTATTAATTAAAAATTTTAAAAGAAATATTTCATCTTCGCTTTTATAGTATAAGATCTACCCTCATTTTCTATACTTTCATTTACAAAATTGAATATATATGTACTGAAAAAAATATGTAATAAAAATTGGGGTCCCCGAATAAGGTAAAAGGTTAGGCTAACTCAAAGTTGATGCACTTTTGGAAAATTCACAAATAAGTTTGTTTCAATTGTGTTGCGTTGGGTCATGTGATTACAAAAAGTGTTTCATTCACACATTTCATCAAAATTTGATATAAAACTTTATTTGTACTGGCAATATCAAGATGTCTGTCTTTCACATTTTAATCCTACAGTGACATTTCTTGGTAATGTAATCACATACTAGTAAAATCTACACTAAATTAATCACGAATAAATTATTAATTATATGATGGTGCTATCCCGGGATCTTATAAAGTATTTGCGACAGTCAGGCAGTCCACTCTGAGTCAAGATCAAATACCTGTAATGTGAATATGATATATGGGGTGGGATGGGGGTGGGGGGTCATCATGTTAGTATAAAGTGATAAGGGGTAGTCCTGCTTTATATTTTACATAGGGGTGGGGTGTGGCAGTGACTTTTCTTCGGCCCAATTGGAAAATCCACCCCCCCTCCCCGGGCCGGAGAAACTGACTGGTCCCTTAGGTCAAATACCTATACATCATTGGTGTAGACTTTGACAATAGACTTTGATCGTATATAAATGATAAAACTACTTCATTCAAATTCACATGCACATGGAGCTTTTAACGTCGACGTCATACTTGTCTTTGTGAAAGAGGGATTTAATTATATTTGATATCTTTTGGTATATCATAATAAATATATAATTTATGTATGTGTCTGCCTGCCTGTCTGCCCTCAGCTGTCTGTCTGTCTGTCTGTCTGTCTGTCTGTCTGTCTGTCTATCCGTCCGTCCGTCCGTCCCCCTCTCTCTCTCTCTCTCCCTCCCTCCCTCCCTCCCTCCCTCCCTCCCTCCCTCCCTCCCTCCCTCCTCTCTCTCTCTCTCTCTCTCTCTCTCTCTCTCTCTCTCTCTCTCTCTCTCTCTCTCTCTCTCTCTCTCTCTCTCTCTCTCTCTCTCTCTCTCTCTCTCTCTCTCTCTCTCTCTCTCTCTCTCTCTCTCTCTCTCTCATTTCAACCACCGTAATAATACATCAGAAAACGATGATGTTGACTAGTGTCACCTGTGTTAATTTGCAAAATTGTCGGCACTCTCTTCTTTACATACTATGCTAAAAATGAATGTTCGGCTAACTATACACTAGATACAAAGTTACTTTACCGGGTCACACGAGTGCTCATCGGGAATTGCTCAATAAACATAGATTTATAGTTCGCCAGTTAATTACCTCTCCGAACCAGACAGTTACTTGTTTCCTTTTAAGTCTTTTCTGGCCTTTATCGTCCAAACTCTTACTTTAATAAGGTGTCTGCATTTCTATTATTAAACTTTGACGTCATAATATCTTCTATGTGATTGGATGAAAGGAAACAAAGACGTCATCGGTGATAATTAACTTATAATGGGATCCTCAGCGACATTCTGACTTATCGTGTACACAGGATAGATCTAAACGTACCCACCAACAGGATAGATCTAAATCTACCCACCCCATGATAGATCTAAATCTACCCACCCCAGGATAGATCTAAACCTACCCACCCCAGGATAGATCTAAACCTACCCACCCTAGGATAGATCTAAATCGACCCACCCCAGGATAGATCTAAACCTACCTCCCCAGGATAGATCTAAATCTACCCATCCCAGGATAGATCTAAACCTACCTACTCTAGGATAGATCTAAATCTACCCACCCTGGGATAGATCTAAACCTACCTCCCTAGGATAGATCTAAATCGACCCACCCCAGGATAGCTCTAAACCTACCCACCCCAGGATAGATCTAAACCTACCAACTCTATGATAGATCTAAATCTACCTACTCTAGGATAGATCTAAACCTTCTCCGTTTATTTTATGTTAAAATACTCTTCATGGTGGGTCTATGTGTACACTAAGACATGCTCTCATTAATCTATTCTGTGACAAAACATTGAGATTATTTTTACACTCAACTGATCACAATATGTCAATGCTAGTTTTGTTGACAGTCAACCGATAAGAGTCGGGTTAAAAACTATTTGTCTAGTAGCTCAATTTTAGAAGTGAATTTAATATAATTATAGACAAAGGGACGAAATAGTAAATATTGAAATATTGGTCTGTAACATATTATCATACTGGTTGCGAATTCCTTGGAATATCCTAAATCTATAACGATTTGGCAAAAATTCAAGGTTGTCATAGGACTACCAAAAGCCATCATTAGGAAATATAAGAAATGAATTACTGCTATATCACAGGAATGACAGAGGAAAGGAACATTACCACATGATATCAAGGAATCAATCTGGATAGTGTAATTAGACTAACTAGGAATCAATATATTCATAATTTCTATAAATTGTTGTCTTTTCTCTCTTGTCGTCACTCTTAGTATGACGTCACAGATTCACTGTCATCTGGACCGGCTACTATTGCATCACTAAGCCAATATGATCCCATACTAAAGGATTTACTCACATATCGGATAATTGGATCCCAAATGGGACGACACATCTTGGAGAAAGTGGAAAAGAGTATCGAAGATGAAAGAGTGTACAGCTTTGGAACGCATTTTGCTGTTGGTGGTGCTTTCGAATATGCGTACGAATTTACCCTTTGCCTTATGAGCATTACAATTTACTAAATTCTTGTGTTTTCTTTATTTATGAATTTGTGCATTTGACAGTGTTTGTTTGCTTGTTTTTTTATTAATGTTGTTGTTTTTCTATCTTTACCGAACGTATATATATTAATCTAGAAGTATATATATACAAGCTCAGTCTCGTCCATACCTACCTACCCTAGGATAGATCTAAATCGACCCACCCCAGGATAGATCTAAATCGACCCACCCCAGGATAGATCTAAACCTACCCAACCCAGGACAGATCTAAAGCTACCCACCCCAGGATATATCTAAACCTACCTACCCTAGGATATATCTAAATCTACCCATCCCAGGATAGATCTAAATCTCCACACCCCAGGATAGAAGTAAATGTACCCACCCCAGGATAGATCTCAATCTGCCTTCCCTAGGATCGATCTAAACCTACCCACCCCAGGATAGATCTAAATCTCCACACCCCAGGATAGAAGTAAATGTACCCACCCTAGGATAGATCTAAATCTACCCACCCTAGGATAGATCTAAACCTACCCACCCCAGGATAGATCTAAACCTACCAACTCTATGATAGATCTAAAGCTACCCACCCTAGGATAGATCTAAATCTACCCACCCTAGGATAGATCTAAATCTACCCACTCTAGGATAGATCTCAAGCTGCCTTCCCTAGGATCGATCTAAATCTACCCACCCTAGGATAGATCTCAATCTGCCTTCCCTAGGATCGATCTAAATCTACCCACCCTAGGATAGATCTAAATCTACCCACCCCAGGATAGCTCTAAACCTACCCACCCCAGGATAGATCTAAACCTACCAACTCTATGATAGATCTAAAGCTACCCACCCTAGGATAGATCTAAATCTACCCACCATAGGATAGATCTAAACCTACCCACTCTAGGATAGATCTAAATCTACAAACGCTATGATAGATCTAAACCTACCCACCCCAGGATAGATCTAAACCTACCTCCCCTAGGATAGCTCTAAACCTACCCACCCCAGGATAGATCTAAATCTACCTACTCTAGGATAGATCTAAACCTACCTCCCCTAGGATAGCTCTAAACCTACCCACCCCAGGATAGATCTAAATCTACCTACTCTAGGATAGATCTAAACCTACCTCCCCAGGATAGCTCTAAACCTACCCACCCCAGGATAGATCTAAATCTACCTACTCTAGCATAGATCTAAACCTACCCACCCTAGGATAGATCTAAACCTACCTCCCCAGGATAGCTCTAAACCTACCCACCCCAGGATAGATCTAAATCTACCTACTCTAGGATAGCTCTAAACCTTCTCCATTTATCTTATGTTAAAATACTCTTCATGGACCTGTATTATTATTTCTTGTATCTAGGAATAAAGTCAAAGTCACCTAATCCCCCTAGGATAGATCTAAACATACCTAGGATAGATCTATCTAAACATGCCTAGGATAGATTATATTTTTTAGCTACCTACCCTAAGATATATCATATAGCATGGTCAGTTAGCAAGCCGAAGTATAAATACACCTTAAGATTAATATTATATTTTGCTTGTTACTGTCTATTTTAACTTTAAATTTGTACTTGTCACTGGATAATATGCAAGTTACATGATTTCTAACATTTCTGTAATAGGGATAAAGACGGTAACATGAAAGGATTCGTCACCGACCTCATCAATGCTGGTAAGTTTACCAGTCTTACCATACTTTGATAACTGGTGGTCCCACGTGAAAGGAGGGGATATGTGTAAGATATTGGGGTTAAAACATTGAAGTAGATAATGTTTATCACGATCCAGGCTATGTTCATAGTATGTCACTCTACCGTCCAGGGTTTCGGAGGTCTCTGGGTATGAGTCCATATCTAGCCACATAGGCGACCATGTTGGTACTCAAAAGAGTATGACTTTCTGTGATTGGTGTTCAGCTCTGACAACGATATCCAATCAGAGGGACTGTTTCAAACAGTGCCTGTAAACAAGTCCACTTATTAACAAATTAATGGTAGTAGTCGGAAACGACCAATACAGTTAAACATTATTGATGTGGTGACATCGGTAGGATAGAGTTATCAATATCATTTATTATAATGTTTTAGGGATGGTAACATTTGGATACGTGGGGGCCATGCTAACTATGTTTTAGGGATGGTAACATTTTACGTACCAGATGCTGCTATTGCCATTCTCACTTTTTACATGACAGAATACACTCAAAGGTATAACAGAGATATCCATACAAATTGAGAGACTGACAAAAAACTCACAAAACCCCAACATATTCAATTATAGAACAAGTGGAATTGTATATTAAACTTAGCTTTAATAATATGAGTCTGTAAGTAAATTAAACGTAATTGGAATATCTTCCCAATGAAAATTAATCAAAGTGCCAAATTCTCAGACTTTCCCACTTGACTCTTTAACTTAATTATTCTTAGTATGTTTTTTTTTTAAATTTTCCATTTCAACGACTTGGATGTTTCATGGGTCACATGACATATGAACATATTTTTCTTTTCACACAGTTTGTGAAGCAGCAGGAAAAAAGTGTATCCTACAGTATGCACCTGTGATAGAGTGTTTTGACAGAGATGACTTGGAAAGAACCCATGCAGGAAGAGGCAAGTTGATCTGAAAAGATATATTTAAGGACTAGTGTCAGCATTACACCAAATTGAATATCATCGAATTTAAAGGGTCGCTGTATCACCATTTGGTCAAAAGGGTGATTTTCATACCATCACATTCTGGTTACCATCTCAACAATAAAACCCATTCAATACATTTAGATTCCCCATAAAATCCATTCAATACATTTAGATTCCCCATTTTGATTATCTAAGGTATATATTCTATATGGATTTTGTACCATTAATTTATACTTTGGCATTCTGTATTTAATCATAACATTTTTTTTTTATTACAATCATAATAATACAGCAATATGATATAATAAGTATGATAATTACAATTAACAAGTTGACAATGTGTATAGTTAACCGGGTAATATATAATGACACAATACACAGACGAACCATTCATGGTACATGGCTAGTTATATACTGACGACATTGGCAAAAATTCTTATTAATAAAAACTATGGTTACCATTGAAACCAGAGGCCAAAATGTTCCCCATGCACAATGTATAGCTTAATCCGTAAAGTACTTATATTAATATTCATTATATCGCCACAGACCTTACATACACCATACACCAATGTTAGGCATACAATTACATCTCATTATTTCTATTGCTCAGCTAACTATGCTACAAAATGTGTGCAATGATATATATTGATATTTAACCAATCGTTATTGCTAATCAGTCAACCATATTAATAATATATCAATTCTTTTCAAAGTAGCTATAGACAGTGTCAATGATGATGATGACGACGATGGTGGCGACGACGACGACGACGACGACGACGATGATGATGATGATGATGATGATGATGATGATGATGATGATGATGATGGCAATGTTTAACAAATATCTGCATATTATTTTCTTATCATTGTATTCTCTAGGAATGCTTAGTAGAAGTTATGACATGTGTTTGAGTTGGCTGAAAACTACTGAGAGAGAACTTTTTTTCTCCTACTCTGAATCATTTTACACTATTGAGAGTTCTGCTCATTTTTATGTAAGGAAAGGAAATCCTGGAAATTTCGACCCATGGAACATTACTAAAAAGAAAATTGGTAAGATATATAGACATTCGTTATCATCATCAATGACTGACTACTAACATGCTAATTTAAGAATTATAAAATATGAAGATGACACACACTATTCCTAGACTGGCATTCAATAATTCATTCAATAATTCTATCTAGTCCTGTCTAGTTTACATAGCTTGGCATGGGCATAGTGCTGGGTTATGGCAATATACGATTTGAATTGAGTCCTGTCTAATTTACATAGCTTGGTATGGGCATAGTGCTGGGTTATGACAATATACGATATGAAATGAGTCCTGGCTATTTTACATAGCTTGATTTGCATATTTGTTAGAAAATTTTGAATGGTTCCTCTTTCTTGATGTTTTATGTTTCTTTGCTTCTTTGTTTTTGTGAAGTCGAACTTGGTTCATGGTCTAGTAGAAAAATAATTCAAGAGTCTTTATTTGAAAGCCTGTTTTATCCAGTATCATAAGTTAATTTGCTATGATGATGTCTATTACATGTAATGACATAATTTCATATCACGTGATGTCTATTACATGTAATGGGATCATTTCATATCATGTGATATCTATTACATGTAATGACATCATTTCATATCACGTGATGTCTATTACATGTAATGACATCATTTCATATCACGTGATATCTATTACATGTAATGGGATCATTTCATATCACGTGATGTCTATTACATGTAATGGGATGTTTTCATACCACGTGATGTCTATTACATGTAATGGGATCATTTCATATCACGTGATGTTTATTACATGTAATGGGATCATTTCATATCACGTGATGTCTATTACAATGTTGGTTTTCTTTACTCCCGGTTTGTCGAGTGTATACTCTGAAATTCTGTTTTTTTAACTTGTCCGTTTTATAGGATTTTTTGCTGGAACAGCAAGTGGTAATAAGTGTTTAACGAAAATTTTGCCTGGTGCTTATTTACGTGTTGAAAATATTGTGACAATGTATGACAAGGAGGAGCTATTTGTATCACTGACAGAGGGCGAGGTGGGTCGTACATCAGTTGTTATTGATGTTGTCTATGGGGTGGGTGTTCATGATGATAATGATGATGATGATGATGATGATGATGATGATGATGATGATTTCAACCGATATAAAGGGTCCCGTTATCTAAATACAACTTCACTGATATTTACTTCTTTAGATCGATGCCGTCTTCATGCTAGATAATTCAGCCAGCCGTGTTCTAAATATAAACATTGATGACTTTGACAAACTTGGTGAGAAGGCAGAATGTGGTACGTCCAGTGAATTACATGGTGTCACCCGTAAAGACAATACACTGCCTTGGTTTAGTGAAACATTGAAAGAAATGAAGAAAAACGGCCAATACTATGCACTGTGCGCACAGGCTGAACGTGAACACGGTAAGATATTTATACAATATCATCCAAAACGTACGCAACTGTTGTTCTAAATATTTTGATATTTTGAAGAAAAAAAATTTAATTGACATGTATTGTTCTCCTGGTCCAGAAAGTAAGTCTTGTCTTTGGTCGTTCTTAAAATACATTTGAGGGACAATCCATGGGGGGGGGGGGGGTATTATGATGAAAATACATGAATTGAGCGTACTCTCGACTCTAACTCGCTCACACTTCTCCTAGAAACGTGATAAGATTCAAGAAAGTATACGTAGTAGCGATTAAATTAACATAAAACAACAAGTGATAAATATAGAGTGAAAATAGTTGAATAAGACGTCTAATCAATAACTACATCTTGTTTCATGTGCATTATTTAAATAACTTTATTTATGACAGCTGATCGAGAATGAGTTCCATTATGAGTCTTTTGACAGTGTGTAAGTGAAATGTTGGTTGTGTATGGCTATTGACATTGTCACGTGTAAGTGAAATGTTGGTTGTGTATGGCTATTGACATTGTCACGTGTAAGTGAAATGTTGGTTGTGTATGGCTATTGACATTGTCACGTGTAAGTGAAATGTTGGTTGTGTATGGCTATTGACATCGTCACGTGTAAGTGAAATGTTGGTTGTGTACGGCTATTGACATTGTCACGTGTAAGTGAAATGTTGGTTGTGTATGGCTATTGACATCGTCACGTGTAAGTGAAATGTTGGTTGTGTACGACTATTGACAGTGTCACGTGTAAGTGAAATGTTGGTTGTGTATGGCTATTGACATTGTCACGTGTAAGTGAAATGTTGGTTGTGTACGGCTATTGACAGTGTCACGTGTAAGTGAAATGTTGGTTGTGTATGGCTATTGACAGTGTCACGTGTAAGTGAAATGTTGGTTGTGTATGGCTATTGACATTGTCACGTGTAAGTGAAATGTTGGTTGTGTACGGCTATTGACAGTGTCACGTGTAAGTGAAATGTTGGTTGTGTATGGCTATTGACATTGTCACGTGTAAGTGAAATGTTGGTTGTGTACGGCTATTGACAGTGTCACGTGTAAGTGAAATGCTGGTTGTGTATGGCAGTTGGTAGACATTAATACTCATATAAACATGTCCATGCACAAATCATATATTCTTTGCAAATTAATGTATTGTCTAATATTTTGATTCTTTCTCTTGTCTATTCTTATTAGGTTACAAAGGACCTATAACCTGTGTGTAACTAAGTTGTAGTCTGTAGATGTCATACAGACAGCTGTCTTCTGCTACTCATAGTTAATACAAATGTTGTATACAATTTGATTAATTAGTGTTTAAACATGACAGAAGTCATTACTGAATATCTACGTCTTTGAATAGATTATGTAAGCAACAATTCTAGTTAGAGAACGAAATGATATCATCTGAATAAAACTTTCTTAAATTTAGGTATAAATGCACTGTCTTCCGATTGTCTCAGTACGTTAGTGTCATCAAGTACTAGCTATACTGTCTTACTACGTTAGTGTCATCAAGTACTAGCTATACTGTCTTAGTACGTTAGTGTCATCAAGTACTAGCTATACTGTCTTAGTACGTTAGTGTCATCAAGTACTAGCTATACTGTCTTAGTACGTTAGTGTCATCAAGTACTAGCTATACTGTCTTAGTACGTTAGTGTCATCAAGTACTAGCTATACTGTCTCAATACGTTAGTGTCATCAAGTACTAGCTGTACTGTCTTAGTACGTTAGTGTCATCAAGTACTAGCTATACTGTCTTAGTACGTTAGTGTCATCAAGTACTAGCTATACTGTCTCAATACGTTAGTGTCATCAAGTACTAGCTATACTGTCTTAGTACGTTAGTGCCATCAAGTACTAGCTATACTGTCTCAATACGTTAGTGTCATCAAGTACTAGCTATACTGTCTTAGTACGTTAGTGTCATCAAGTACTAGCTATACTGTCTTAGTACGTTAGTGCCATCAAGTACTAGCTATACTGTCTTAGTACGTTAGTGCCATCAAGTACTAGCTATACTGTCTCAATACGTTAGTGTCATCAAGTACTAGCTATACTGTCTCAATACGTTAGTGTCATCAAGTACTAGCTATACTGTCTTAGTACGTTAGTGTCATCAAGTACTAGCTATACTGTCTTAGTACGTTAGTGTCATCAAGTACTAGCTATACTGTCTTAGTACGTTAGTGTCATCAAGTACTAGCTATACTGTCTCAATACGTTAGTGTCATCAAGTACTAGCTGTACTGTCTTAGTACGTTAGTGTCATCAAGTACTAGCTATACTGTCTTAGTACGTTAGTGTCATCAAGTACTAGCTATACTGTCTCAATACGTTAGTGTCATCAAGTACTAGCTATACTGTCTTAGTACGTTAGTGCCATCAAGTACTAGCTATACTGTCTCAATACGTTAGTGTCATCAAGTACTAGCTATACTATCTTAGTACGTTAGTGTCATCAAGTACTAGCTATACTGTCTTAGTACGTTAGTGCCATCAAGTACTAGCTATACTGTCTTAGTACGTTAGTGCCATCAAGTACTAGCTATACTGTCTCAATACGTTAGTGTCATCAAGTACTAGCTATACTGTCTCAATACGTTAGTGTCATCAAGTACTAGCTATACTGTCTTAGTACGTTAGTGTCATCAAGTACTAGCTATACTGTCTTAGTACGTTAGTGCCATCAAGTACTAGCTATACTGTCTTAGTACGTTAGTGCCATCAAGTACTAGCTATACTGTCTCAATACGTTAGTGTCATCAAGTACTAGCTATACTGTCTCAATACGTTAGTGTCATCAAGTACTAGCTATACTGTCTCAATACGTTAGTGTCATCAAGTACTAGCTGTACTGTCTTAGTACGTTAGTGTCATCAAGTACTAGCTATACTGTCTCAATACGTTAGTGTCATCAAGTACTAGCTATACTGTCTTAGTACGTTAGTGTCATCAAGTACTAGCTATACTGTCTTAGTACGTTAGTGTCATCAAGTACTAGCTATACTGTCTCAATACGTTAGTGTCATCAAGTACTAGCTATACTGTCTTAGTACGTTAGTGTCATCAAGTACTAGCTATACTGTCTTAGTACGTTAGTGTCATCAAGTACTAGCTATACTGTCTTAGTACGTTAGTGTCATCAAGTACTAGCTATACTGTCTCAATACGTTAGTGTCATCAAGTACTAGCTGTACTGTCTTAGTACGTTAGTGTCATCAAGTACTAGCTATACTGTCTTAGTACGTTAGTGTCATCAAGTACTAGCTATACTGTCTCAATACGTTAGTGTCATCAAGTACTAGCTATACTGTCTTAGTACGTTAGTGCCATCAAGTACTAGCTATACTGTCTCAATACGTTAGTGTCATCAAGTACTAGCTATACTGTCTTAGTACGTTAGTGTCATCAAGTACTAGCTATACTGTCTTAGTACGTTAGTGCCATCAAGTACTAGCTATACTGTCTTAGTACGTTAGTGCCATCAAGTACTAGCTATACTGTCTCAATACGTTAGTGTCATCAAGTACTAGCTATACTGTCTCAATACGTTAGTGTCATCAAGTACTAGCTATACTGTCTTAGTACGTTAGTGTCATCAAGTACTAGCTATACTGTCTTAGTACGTTAGTGCCATCAAGTACTAGCTATACTGTCTTAGTACGTTAGTGCCATCAAGTACTAGCTATACTGTCTCAATACGTTAGTGTCATCAAGTACTAGCTATACTGTCTCAATACGTTAGTGTCATCAAGTACTAGCTATACTGTCTCAATACGTTAGTGTCATCAAGTACTAGCTGTACTGTCTTAGTACGTTAGTGTCATCAAGTACTAGCTATACTGTCTCAATACGTTAGTGTCATCAAGTACTAGCTATACTGTCTTAGTACGTTAGTGTCATCAAGTACTAGCTATACTGTCTTAGTACGTTAGTGTCATCAAGTACTAGCTATACTGTCTCAATACGTTAGTGTCATCAAGTACTAGCTGTACTGTCTTAGTACGTTAGTGTCATCAAGTACTAGCTATACTGTCTTAGTACGTTAGTGTCATCAAGTACTAGCTATACTGTCTCAATACGTTAGTGTCATCAAGTACTAGCTATACTGTCTTAGTACGTTAGTGCCATCAAGTACTAGCTATACTGTCTCAATACGTTAGTGTCATCAAGTACTAGCTATACTGTCTTAGTACGTTAGTGTCATCAAGTACTAGCTATACTGTCTTAGTACGTTAGTGCCATCAAGTACTAGCTATACTGTCTTAGTACGTTAGTGCCATCAAGTACTAGCTATACTGTCTCAATACGTTAGTGTCATCAAGTACTAGCTATACTGTCTCAATACGTTAGTGTCATCAAGTACTAGCTATACTGTCTTAGTACGTTAGTGTCATCAAGTACTAGCTATACTGTCTTAGTACGTTAGTGTCATCAAGTACTAGCTATACTGTCTTAGTACGTTAGTGTCATCAAGTACTAGCTATACTGTCTCAATACGTTAGTGTCATCAAGTACTAGCTGTACTGTCTTAGTACGTTAGTGTCATCAAGTACTAGCTATACTGTCTCAATACGTTAGTGTCATCAAGTACTAGCTATACTGTCTTAGTACGTTAGTGTCATCAAGTACTAGCTATACTGTCTTAGTACGTTAGTGCCATCAAGTACTAGCTATACTGTCTCAATACGTTAGTGTCATCAAGTACTAGCTATACTGTCTTAGTACGTTAGTGTCATCAAGTACTAGCTATACTGTCTTAGTACGTTAGTGCCATCAAGTACTAGCTATACTGTCTTAGTACGTTAGTGCCATCAAGTACTAGCTATACTGTCTCAATACGTTAGTGTCATCAAGTACTAGCTATACTGTCTCAATACGTTAGTGTCATCAAGTACTAGCTGTACTGTCTTAGTACGTTAGTGCCATCAAGTACTAGCTATACTGTCTTAGTACGTTAGTGTCATCAAGTACTAGCTATACTGTCTTAGTACGTTAGTGTCATCAAGTACTAGCTATACTGTCTCAATACGTTAGTGTCATCAAGTACTAGCTATACTGTCTCAATACGTTAGTGTCATCAAGTACTAGCTATACTGTCTGAGTACGTTAGTGCCATCAAGTACTAGCTATACTGTCTTAGTACGTTAGTGCCATCAAGTACTAGCTATACTATCTCAATACGTTAGTGTCATCAAGTACTAGCTATACTGTCTCAATACGTTAGTGTCATCAAGTACTAGCTATACTGTCTCAATACGTTAGTGTCATCAAGTACTAGCTGTACTGTCTTAGTACGTTAGTGCCATCAAGTACTAGCTATACTGTCTTAGTACGTTAGTGTCACCAAGTACTAGCTATACTGTCTTAGTACGTTAGTGTCATCAAGTACTAGCTATACTGTCTCAATACGTTAGTGTCATCAAGTACTAGCTATACTGTCTTAGTACGTTAGTGTCATCAAGTACTAGCTATACTGTCTTAGTACGTTAGTGTCATCAAGTACTAGCTATACTGTCTCAATACGTTAGTGTCATCAAGTACTAGCTATACTGTCTTAGTACGTTAGTGCCATCAAGTACTAGCTATACTGTCTCAATACGTTAGTGTCATCAAGTACTAGCTATACTGTCTTAGTACGTTAGTGTCATCAAGTACTAGCTATACTGTCTTAGTACGTTAGTGCCATCAAGTACTAGCTATACTGTCTTAGTACGTTAGTGCCATCAAGTACTAGCTATACTGTCTCAATACGTTAGTGTCATCAAGTACTAGCTATACTGTCTCAATACGTTAGTGTCATCAAGTACTAGCTATACTGTCTTAGTACGTTAGTGTCATCAAGTACTAGCTATACTGTCTTAGTACGTTAGTGCCATCAAGTACTAGCTATACTGTCTTAGTACGTTAGTGTCATCAAGTACTAGCTATACTGTCTCAATACGTTAGTGTCATCAAGTACTAGCTATACTGTCTCAATACGTTAGTGTCATCAAGTACTAGCTATACTGTCTCAATACGTTAGTGTCATCAAGTACTGGCTGTACTGTCTTAGTACGTTAGTGCCATCAAGTACTAGCTATACTGTCTTAGTACGTTAGTGCCATCAAGTACTAGCTATACTGTCTCAATACGTTAGTGTCATCAAGTACTAGCTATACTGTCTTAGTACGTTAGTGTCATCAAGTACTAGCTATACTGTCTCAATACGTTAGTGTCATCAAGTACTAGCTATACTGTCTTAGTACGTTAGTGCCATCAAGTACTAGCTATACTGTCTCAATACGTTAGTGTCATCAAGTACTAGCTATACTGTCTTAGTACGTTAGTGTCATCAAGTACTAGCTATACTGTCTTAGTACGTTAGTGCCATCAAGTACTAGCTATACTGTCTTAGTACGTTAGTGCCATCAAGTACTAGCTATACTGTCTCAATACGTTAGTGTCATCAAGTACTAGCTATACTGTCTCAATACGTTAGTGTCATCAAGTACTAGCTATACTGTCTTAGTACGTTAGTGTCATCAAGTACTAGCTATACTGTCTTAGTACGTTAGTGTCATCAAGTACTAGCTATACTGTCTTAGTACGTTAGTGTCATCAAGTACTAGCTATACTGTCTCAATACGTTAGTGTCATCAAGTACTAGCTGTACTGTCTTAGTACGTTAGTGTCATCAAGTACTAGCTATACTGTCTCAATACGTCAGTGTCATCAAGTACTAGCTATACTGTCTTAGTACGTTAGTGTCATCAAGTACTAGCTATACTGTCTTAGTACGTTAGTGCCATCAAGTACTAGCTATACTGTCTCAATACGTTAGTGTCATCAAGTACTAGCTATACTGTCTTAGTACGTTAGTGTCATCAAGTACTAGCTATACTGTCTTAGTACGTTAGTGCCATCAAGTACTAGCTATACTGTCTTAGTACGTTAGTGCCATCAAGTACTAGCTATACTGTCTCAATACGTTAGTGTCATCAAGTACTAGCTATACTGTCTCAATACGTTAGTGTCATCAAGTACTAGCTGTACTGTCTTAGTACGTTAGTGCCATCAAGTACTAGCTATACTGTCTTAGTACGTTAGTGTCATCAAGTACTAGCTATACTGTCTTAGTACGTTAGTGTCATCAAGTACTAGCTATACTGTCTCAATACGTTAGTGTCATCAAGTACTAGCTATACTGTCTCAATACGTTAGTGTCATCAAGTACTAGCTATACTGTCTGAGTACGTTAGTGCCATCAAGTACTAGCTATACTGTCTTAGTACGTTAGTGCCATCAAGTACTAGCTATACTATCTCAATACGTTAGTGTCATCAAGTACTAGCTATACTGTCTCAATACGTTAGTGTCATCAAGTACTAGCTATACTGTCTCAATACGTTAGTGTCATCAAGTACTAGCTGTACTGTCTTAGTACGTTAGTGCCATCAAGTACTAGCTATACTGTCTTAGTACGTTAGTGTCACCAAGTACTAGCTATACTGTCTTAGTACGTTAGTGTCATCAAGTACTAGCTATACTGTCTCAATACGTTAGTGTCATCAAGTACTAGCTATACTGTCTTAGTACGTTAGTGTCATCAAGTACTAGCTATACTGTCTTAGTACGTTAGTGTCATCAAGTACTAGCTATACTGTCTCAATACGTTAGTGTCATCAAGTACTAGCTATACTGTCTTAGTACGTTAGTGCCATCAAGTACTAGCTATACTGTCTCAATACGTTAGTGTCATCAAGTACTAGCTATACTGTCTTAGTACGTTAGTGTCATCAAGTACTAGCTATACTGTCTTAGTACGTTAGTGCCATCAAGTACTAGCTATACTGTCTTAGTACGTTAGTGCCATCAAGTACTAGCTATACTGTCTCAATACGTTAGTGTCATCAAGTACTAGCTATACTGTCTCAATACGTTAGTGTCATCAAGTACTAGCTATACTGTCTTAGTACGTTAGTGTCATCAAGTACTAGCTATACTGTCTTAGTACGTTAGTGCCATCAAGTACTAGCTATACTGTCTTAGTACGTTAGTGTCATCAAGTACTAGCTATACTGTCTCAATACGTTAGTGTCATCAAGTACTAGCTATACTGTCTCAATACGTTAGTGTCATCAAGTACTAGCTATACTGTCTCAATACGTTAGTGTCATCAAGTACTGGCTGTACTGTCTTAGTACGTTAGTGCCATCAAGTACTAGCTATACTGTCTTAGTACGTTAGTGCCATCAAGTACTAGCTATACTGTCTCAATACGTTAGTGTCATCAAGTACTAGCTATACTGTCTCAATACGTTAGTGTCATCAAGTACTAGCTATACTGTCTCAATACGTTAGTGTCATCAAGTACTAGCTGTACTGTCTTAGTACGTTAGTGTCATCAAGTACTAGCTATACTGTCTTAGTACGTTAGTGCCATCAAGTACTAGCTATACTGTCTTAGTACGTTAGTGTCATCAAGTACTAGCTATACTGTCTCAGTACGTTAGTGTCATCAAGTACTAGCTATACTGTCTTAGTACGTTAGTGTCATCAAGTACTAGCTATACTGTCTTAGTACGTTAGTGTCATCAAGTACTAGCTATACTGTCTTAGTACGTTAGTGCCATCAAGTACTAGCTATACTGTCTTAGTACGTTAGTGCCATCAAGTACTAGCTATACTGTCTTAGTACGTTAGTGCCATCAAGTACTAGCTATACTGTCTTAGTACGTTAGTGTCATCAAGTACTAGCTATACTGTCTTAGTACGTTAGTGTCATCAAGTACTAGCTATACTGTCTCAGTACGTTAGTGTCATCAAGTACTAGCTATACTGTCTCAGTACGTTAGTGTCATCAAGTACTAGCTATACTGTCTTAGTACGTTAGTGCCATCAAGTACTAGCTATACTGTCTTAGTACGTTAGTGTCATCAAGTACTAGCTATACTGTCTCAGTACGTTAGTGTCATCAAGTACTAGCTATACTGTCTCAGTACGTTAGTGCCATCAAGTACTAGCTATACTGTCTCAGTACGTTAGTGCCATCAAGTACTAGCTATACTGTCTCAGTACGTTAGTGCCATCAAGTACTAGCTATACTGTCTCAGTACGTTAGTGCACTGTGGTTATTGTCATCTTCTCTAATCTTCTCTTAACCCCCCCCCCACACACACACACACACACACACACACTTTCTCACGTGACATATATAATGGTACGTGGTATGCAAGTGTTTGAACGAGGGATGTTCTCATATGTAGACATCAAGTAGCATAATTCTATAGTCCTGTCAGGTCAGAGTAGCCCTGTAGGCTTATCAAGGCAAAACAGAGTTAACCTGGTCACAGGCCTGTCAGCGTACCAAGACAAATCAGAGTGGCTCACTCACAGGCCTGTCAGCTACCAAGACAAATGAAGTGGCTCACTCACAGGCCTGTCAGCGTACCAAGACAAATCAGAGTGGCTCACTCACAGGCCTGTCAGCTACCAAGACAAATGAAATGGCTCGCTCACAGGCCTGTCGGCATACCAAGATAAATGAAGTGGCTCACTCACATACCTGTCAGCTACCGAGACAAATGAAGTGGCTCGCTCACAGGCCTGTCAGCATACCGAAACAAAACAGTACTAGTGTGTCTCACTCATTTGGTTGCATTGAGTATGTAATCTAATTTACAACAACAAAGTAACCATGGTTACGATGTAACCCTCGGACTGCAAACGCCATAGCTATTAGCTGGCCTTCTGACCGCTGTCGTTGCAACACCAGATCGAGGGTCTGTCGTCGGCGTCCAATTCAACAATTTACATTATTGTCACCAGGCATTTCAACGAAATGATTCGATTACTGATACCGCTGTTACTGTTTTGCTGTTTGATAGTAAGTGGATGGTTTTGTAAAAGTTTGTTTAGTCGTCTTGTAAGATGCTGTACCAGATTCTGATATTATACAATTATCTTATTCATAATTATGCACCAAGGCATACAATCAAAACGGTAACCGTAGCGTTAAAACCCCGGAATCTGGAATCACACAAAGCCAGTCGTCTTCAGGAACGTAGTATAAGGCTAATGGAACAGTAAATACGTCGGATCACAGTTCTGTAATGTGGTCATCATTATTGACTGCCGGGGGTAAGGGCTGCGAAAACGTACAAACGGCTATCAAATTGTGACTGAGTGAATTATAAATACAAAAACACAATATATAACCATTATCTAACATAATAACTGGGCTTTGTACTTAGGGAGCCGTCATTATGTATGACCTAGAGGGGTCAGAGGAATTGTTTTGAAATCCAAAATATTTGAGTACCCCCCCCCCGCTTGAATTTTTTGTAAACCCCAACCCCGACACAATTTTTTTTCGTAACACCCCCCCCCCCCCCCTCCGCCACCATTTTACAGTTATAGCGTTCTACAAACATTACATTCGAGTGTGTACGTGATGACTATTGGGTATAGACTAATTTCATATTTCATCCATGGTCATGTGCTACGTGTGTTATGCTCAATGTACTTGCACATGTAATTGCAAAATTGAAATCATGTGTATTATGTAATGAAGGCCTCACCAGTTATTTCAATTGCTGGGTTGGTACAAGACAAGGCTGAATGTTTAGTCCTTTACTTGTCAGTTTATTTATTACTGAATTAAGCAATTACATGAGAAAGACTGAACCTGACACTGAGAAAAAGTATAGTTGCGTGCTATACCATTTAAAATTATTTTATCATTATGAAAAATTATACTGTACTTATATATCCATTTCATGTAACAGTACCGGTGTCTATGCAATGCAAAGTTTAGCTATATGTTACCATATTCTTTGTTTTCATCATGTATTTAATAATATTATCATTATTTACCAGTTATAAATATATATCTGTACAATGAAACCTGTCAGAGATTTTCAGCTCACCAAGTAACCGTATCATCCCAGTGTCTGGAATGCTTTCACTGACTGACATATAATCTACACTGTGATATTCTAGATGAATTGATCCTATTTGGTCAGACTTTGTCCTCCTGTGTGGCTCCAGTTGTTTAATTCTTTAACCAGGTTATTCCTTACTACTTTTATCAATTAATGATTTAATTGTTTCATGTAACAGAACTCAATGTACTAGTAACGGTTTGATCAATTTGCGTTACAGATTGTTATGGTCTAGTTCAGAAACTACAATTCATTGGGGGTTATGTATATGCAATAAGCACTGAAAACTTCTAACAGAATAACACTGTGTTAATAAATATGTATATTGTTGTTAACTTGACTAATGTATGTATAATTGTGTATATAGGTGTGTTCTATAGTTCAGTGTTTAATAACAAACATTTTGAGTAGTCCCCCCTTTCGCTTTAGTTTTTTTGGTAACCCCTCCCCACCCCTCTAGCTTAGCATTTTTTTGAGTGACCATCCTCCCATTCCTACGGGCCCCAGGTCATAAATAATGGCGGCTCCCTTATCAATGTTACTATCTTATTTGCTACCCCTTCTGTTTACTCTGTGAAGTTATTATTCATTCGTACCCAATGAATACATTAATGCGCAAACCTTTAATGAACAAAGCCGATATGGGTAATTTTGATTGTTTGATTTTACAGCCACCGATTCAATTATAGAAAAATGGTGTATTTTAATGTTGATTTGTGCAATTAACAATAGAAAAAAACTGGACGGGAAAGGTAACGGATTATTTGTTTGTTTGTTTGTCTGTCTGTCTGTCTGTCTGTCTGTCTGTCTGTCTGTCTGTCTGTCTGTCTGTCTGTTTGTCTGTCTGTCTGTCTGTCTGTCTGTGTTTCTGTCTGTCTGTCTGTCTGTCTGTCTGTATGTATGTATGTACGTACGCACGCACGCACGCACGCACGTCTGTCTGTCTGTCTGTCTGTCTGTATGTACATACATCATTTATACGTCACCTGTCACAGTTTGCATTCTGATTGGTCGAGAACCTTGCACATATATGCAGACGTATTTTTCACAAACAGCGGTATTTTTAATTGTTGTATCACGTGATGACTGCAACATTTCCAAATGCCAAATTTATTGTCAACCGTACAAAATATCACCGTTGTATACATTTTGTAACAAATCTTTGAACTGTACGTTTCGTGTCACAGGGAAATCGTCAAAAATACCTTTAATTCAATTGCGCATCAATGCTCATTGTATGTATGTATGTATGCATGTATGTATGTATGTATGTATGTATGTATGTGTGTATGTATGTATGTATGCATGTATGTATGTGTGTATGTGTGTGTGTGTGTGTGTGTGTGTATGTATGTATGTATGTATGTATGTATGTATGTAAGTACGTACGTACGTACGAGATATTAAATCAGCAGTTTCCATAATGCATACTATTTTTTCTCCATTGTCGTCACCCTTAGTATGACGTCACAGATTCACTGTCATTTGGACCGGCCATTATCTCTTCACTAAGCCGACATGATCCAATTCTAAAGGATTTACTCACATATCGGATCATTGGATCTCAAATGAGACGACACATCTTGGAGAAAGTGGAAAAGAGTATGGAAGATGAAAGAATATACAGCTTTGGAACGCATTTTGGTCTTGCTGGTGCTTTCGAATATAGGTATTGATTCACTTCTATTTTCCTTTTGTTTTAACTTTAATTATTTATATATTTATTGATTTCGGTATTTGAGTATTTATTTAGGTATTCATATTTTTATTCATGTATCTGCCTATCTGTGTGTATGTGTGTGTGTGTGTGTGTGCCTGTCTCAGTGTCTGTCTGTCTGTCTGTCTGTCTGTCTGTCTGTCTGTCTGTCTGTCTATCTCTTCGTTTGTAACACCTGGTCTATTTCGGTTTTTATTTTCTTACACGATTTTGATATTATTCTGATAAAAATGCAAAATTTCAAAGACATTGGATGACAATTTTTGTTTTGCACAAGAGATTACAAGAGATAACGAAAACATGAAGATTGTGATGTACAAGTTATCACATTTGGTAAGAAAATAAAAGAATATTTCAGAATAGGTCAGAAGGTGTTTTGTTTTTCGTTTGATACACACTTCCTTAAGTTTCTGTTCTTCTTAAAACTAGCCATTGTTTTACTAAAATCTTTACCGTTACTGTAGTAGTATAAACACAAAACCACACACGGCTATGGTATAATGCCAGTCGCAAGAGATTAGCATGAACGTTGTTTATAGTTGACGGATTTTCTATTACCTGGATTCCACTTCCACTGTTAAATTCTACATAATAGCTAAAGTTTATAATTTTGCATTCAAACAATGTATGTCTGCTCAAAAATCTATGGTTTTGCACTTACCTGCAGCTGAGGTATTCAGATTAAATCTGGTTATAAGTTACCTTCACCTTATTAATGAAATCCGATGTAACATTAGTTATCAATTTCTACTAGTGTGAATACATGTATACCATGATCTCATTGAAATTACTATCTTCTCCTAGTAATGTCATTTGTATCATTTACGTCACAGAGATGAAGACGGTAACATGAAAGGATTAGTCAATGACCTAGTGCATGCTGGTACGTAAACAATCATCTCTACAGTAATGTATATAGTATAAGGAATACATGACAAAACACAAGACTAATACAGACAGCCAGAATCACCTACATATAAAAAAAAAACTTTACCAAGTGTATTACAAGAGGATGCTATTCGTTTTTCTACTTTCTAAAGTAAACTAATATAAGATTTGAATCCAGTAATACGTGGTAGGGTGTTGGATGAAATTTAAAAAAAAAAAGTGATTTTTTTGGTTAAAGTCACCAAGAATACAACTGAATTCCTAAATAAAACAACAAATCTCAAAATAAATGATAATAGTCTTCTTTGGTATTTTTACAAAATGAAATCAACTGTCAACCTATAACAAAGAGTAAATAAATTACAAATAAAATATTATGATGACAGTACCGAATAATGTGAGAAGGTATGTAATCTGTAACTTCAATGTTTTAAAGAAATAATTGTAAATACCCGTTGATTTTAATATTAGACAAACAATTGTCAGTATGAAAATTGGGTTTACGCTGATAAATAGTTTTGTAGAGTTCAATTTTGCAAGAATTCCTTTCCATACAGCTATATTTATATAAATAATATTTAGTAGTAGTAGATACATAATATACAGTTTACAATCACAGTATCCTATTCTTAACTAGTTTCATATTCTTAGCTATCTAACTAACTAACTAACTAACTAACTAAACTAACTAACTAACTAACTAACTAACTAACTGAATAATTGATCAACTAATGACATTTCATTTAGAGTCAAACAAGACTAAGTATTGTAACTAAAACACTTCCTTATTATGAGGAGTTACGTCACAAATCAACATGTAGCATTTACAAAAAAGTAAGACGTGAATGATGTAATAAGAATGTGTAATATTTCTCCATATTTTTCATACAGTTTGTGACGCGGCAGGAAAAAAGTGTATTCTACAGTATACACATGGGATCGAATGTTTTGACAAGGATGTGGAAAGGCTTCATGCTGGAAGAGGTATTTCAAACACTGGGCAAACAATATAAAACACTAGATTAACAATATCAAACGCTAGATTTCAATATAGCTCGTTAATATAGATCAAGAAAAGAATAGGTCCCACGATACATCATTGTGGAACTCCACACTTGATCTGTTTTGAGTTTGAGGTATAGTGTCATTGATTTTTACAACCTGTTGGCGATTTTCTAGAAAGCTTTGCAACCAACGCAGAGGCAGACCTCTGATTCCATAGTAGGATAGTTTATTTGGTGAACAATGGTATCAAACATTACACGGAAAGATTATGGTGATGTACTTTGCATGATTGATATAATTTCTACTTTACAGGCATGCTAAGCAGATACTATGACATGTGTTTGAGTTTTTTTAAGACTCCTGAACGAGAACATTTCTTCTCCTACTCCGAACCCCTTTACGAAATACATCGTACTGCTCATTTTTATGTAAGAAAAGGAAATCCTGGAAATTTTGACCCTTGGAATATTACTGACAAGAAGATTGGTAAGATGTATAGACATTCGTTATCATCATGATCAGTGACTGACTATTAGCAAACTAATTTAAGAATTATCAAATGTAAAGATGACACACACTGCTCCTAGACTGGCATTTCAATAATTCATCAAAAGATTCACTCGGATGGGCATATAGTGCTTGGTTATGGCGATATACAATTTGAATTGAGTCCTGTCTAATTTAAATAGCTTGGCATGGGCATAGTGCTTGGTTTGGCGATATACGATTTGAATTGAGTCCTGTCTAATTTAAATAGCTTGGCATGGGCATAGTGCTTGGTTATGGCAATATACCATTTGAATAAGGCTCTGTCTGTGCTCGAATGCTGATTTTGTTTTGTGCCTGCTCATTTCAATTATATTATTTTGTAGGATTCCTGGCTGGGAAAGCAATCGCTCATAAATGCTCAGCCAATCCCATGCACGCCAAAAATCTACGTTCCGAAAATATTGTGACGAAGTATAACATAAATGAACTCCTTGCAGCACTAACGGAAGGTCAGGTATGTCTTATTTTATTTATCATTGTTGAAATTCATAGGTTGATAATAAATCTACAGTAAAGATTAAATCATGTGAATGGTAACAACTATGTTATTGGTGTCCACTCTAGTGCAAAGTAGTGATTGACGTCTACCCTAGTATATAGAAGTTATTGACGTCTACCCTAATATATAGTAGTTATTGACATCTACTCTAGTATATAGTAGTGATTGACGTCTACCCTAGTATATAGTAGTTATTGTCATCTACTCTAGTACATAGTAGTGG
>NC_135551.1:3496962-3504462 GCF_964340395.1 Glandiceps talaboti
GATTATTTTCATCTTTAGATCGATGCCGTCTTCATGCTAGTAACTTCTGCCAAACGTGTTTCAAACATTGATGACTTTGATAGACTCGGTGAGAACGCAAAGTGCAGTGTCGCTGGTAATTTACATGGTGTCACCCGTAAAGATAATACACTGCCTTGGTTTAGTGAAACATTGAAAGAAATGAAGAAAAACGGCCAATACTATGCAGTGTGCGCACAGGCTGAACGTGAACACGGTAAGATAAGGCATATTGCTATTCTCCCATAGTCATCACCAAGCAAATACACAAATTGATGTTTACAACTTAATTTTGAACTTTATTCAAAAATTGATCTGTGACACCGTAATTATGAACTGTTTCACAATCAGACCATTGGGCGGTAATCACGGGGAAGAAAGTGATAGTTGCATAACTTCAACAAAAGAAACCCCTTTCTCCATACTCAAACAATTCTAAATTTTCAAGTATTAGCTGAAATATAAATATTCACAATTTCTTCCCTAACGTATACTCACCGGACAAGTAAACATTACATATCGCAATTCTAACTTATTTTCTCTGATACTGCTATCTCAATGTCGGATTCTTTATGCCACTTTCACATCAATTTTGTTTGGACTATTTGGATCAAGGACAAGATACAAGTATAAGTATTTAATTCAGATACAGATTTCTCTCAGGAAAAGTCCCTTTGTTTCTCATAGTTAGTGCATGTACTCATCAGTGGCTCATTCCTGATTTTAGAGAAAAATTAGGGCTTGTTAAACTTAGATATTATAATAAATAGATACTAAAAACACTTCAACAAATATAACTTTAGAAGCAGTATACAGTTCAGACTCTCGAGCACTGACGGCTTATAGAGAATAGGTAATTTAGACAGCGTAGATTTTCATCATGAAATGGCTAAACTCTTGATTGTGTAGAGTTTTACAGATTACTAGGCAAATGAAGATACGGCCCTGGACAGGCTAGTGTGTGAATGCCATTGTGTAATTGGGATATTTCTGATATCACAGCTATTCATAACCTACTTAGTTAAAGTTGATATACAATAATGACACTTCGGCAAGCTTGTAGGCCAATGAGCTAAGAGCAAGTCTAATGTTCATGGGATCAAGAACAAAGTATTCAACCTCGTCTATATATAATGTGAAAGTCTTCAACTGTCTAATTTTGAAAAAAACTATTTGACACAGGTTTGATTACAGTGTATTAAACCATGATGACTCAGCTGGGTATCAACTGAATAGTCTTATTATGTTTATGATAAGGATGCAATAGGTCCTTAGTCTCAACATGATAACCATAAGCATCATGTTAATCAACCTGATTTGCACACTTCAAAGTCCGGGGAGGTAACCATGTCCAAACACAAATCATATATTCTTTGCAATTACTGTATTGTCTAATATTTTGATTCTTTCTCTCGTCTATTCTTTTAGGTTACAAAGGACCTATAACCTGTGTGTAACTAAGTTGTAGTCTGTAGATGTCATACAGACAGCTGTCTTCTGCTACTCATAGTTAATACAAATGTTGTATACAATTTGATTAATTAGTGTTTAAACATGACAGAAGTCATTACTGAATATCTACGTCTTTGAATAGATTATGTATACTAAGCAACAATTCTAGTTAGAGAACGAAATGATATCATCTGAATAAGACTTTCTTAAATTTAGGTATAAATGCACTGTCTTCCGATTGTGCATTGACAAACATATACATCTGACTCAATATTGTAAATTGCCAAAACAATACATAAGCAGCAGATAAGACAAATAAAAACTGAAAAGCAAGGGTTGAATGTGTGGTCAAGGTTTCTTTATTGTCGGGGCCCAATCTTGAGTCCCTAAGTTTTCTATTTCACTCCCAGACATCTTTTGGAAACAGTCATGCTGACTGCTCTTCAAAATCTTCTTTTAAAAATGATACGTTGTAATCATATTATTACAAGTCTATCACAGGCAATATTACTACAAGTCTATCACAGGCAATATACTAAAAGTCTATCACAGGCAATATTACTACAAGTCTATCACGGGCATATTAGGGACCGGTCAGTTCTCGATATCTCCAGCCTCGGGGGTCGGTGGATTTTACCATTGGGCCGATGAAAAGTCACTGACCCCCTCTCTGTAAAACTGAAAGCAGGCTGACCCCCCCCCCCCCCCATCACTTAATTCTATGATGGACAGCCCCCCCCCCCTTAGCATATCCACATGACAGGTATTTGATCATGACTAAGAATGAACTGTTTGACTATATCTTGCAAATATTTTATAACACAGCTCCATACTAAATTAGTGAAACAGATAAAATATATTCAAAAAGGGGATTTTGAAAGTAAAAGGTAGAGGACAAACCTTGAGATGGGAATATGTCTATGGATGTGTGCCGCTCTCAGAGGTCCTACGGTGTCTCCCCCTAGAAGCTCTGAAGTTTTTATTAGCTAATTTTAGGCTATTCAGACCCTTTCAGACAATTTCCGAGCTTTACAAGACAGTACCGACATGTAAAAACCAACTACTAAGGGTTGAAATATTAAAAGAAAAGTTTAATAGCATCTTGACAGTAAGAGGTAGGGGAAGAGCTTTAGCCTGGGTTATGTCCACCTCTTGTGGGGTCCAAGGGGGTATCCCTTTACTCTGTCACATCTTAAAAGACAGTATCATCTAAAATTAGCAAATAATCTTTATACATACGTTAAAATGTGTTTTTAAAGTTTAAAACCATTATGACACAGTAAAAGGTTTCTGCATCTGCTTGTTGGTTGACTCACAGACAGTGGAGGGGAAATTGTCCCTCCACTGTCTATTGGTTGGCTCATAGACAGTGGAGGGGAAATTGTCCCTCCACTGTCTATGGTGACTGCGTGGGTGACATTGGGGGTGAGAGAGTCCAAGGGGGTCTCCCCCTAGCAAGTCTGTTTGGCTCTATTAAGGAATTGTTCGGTTTTTCATATATGACAACTTCGAAAAGCTAACTAAAGCTAATGTAAGTTTTAATGAGTTTCGTATGTCACATAAAAATGGGTCAGGTAGTGTCCGTAACATTGGTAGAGGGGAATACTATTGCAAATAATTATAGTTAAAGTCACTGGTTTGTTAGAGAACTTTAGGTGGTCATACCTAGTGTATGATAGAAACTGGAATCTGATGAGATGTGGTGATTTGTAGTGTCGATAACATGTACTGATAATAGAAACTGGAATCTGATGAGATGTGGTGATTTATAGTGTCGATAACATGCGTACTGATAATAGAAACTGGAATCTGATGAGATGTGGTGATTTGTAGTGTCGATAACATGTAGTGTCCAAAATAGAAACTGGAATCTGATGAGATGTGGTGATTTGTAGTGTCGATAACATGTACTGATAATAGAAACTGGAATCTGATGAGATGTGGTGATTTGTAGTGTCGATAACATGTACTGATAATAGAAACTGGTGATTTGTAGTGTCGATAACATGTACTGATAATAGAAACTGGAATCTGATGAGATGTGGTGATTTGTAGTGTCGATAACATGTACTAATAATAGAAACGGAATCTGATGAGATGTGGTGATTTGTAGTGTCGATAACATGTACTGATAATAGAAAGTATACAGAAGCTTACTATTACTTCAGCTTTAGTTTCATTAGTTTCACCGTTTACCCCAAAGTGCAATATATGTATATGTGAAGCATTGATTATGAAACAGACGAGTACTTAAAAGACATACTCTGTAACTAGTGTGATAAGTAATACATGTGCATGTATATGACTGTATAGTTATGTTTGAGTGTCACTCCAGGTGAAGTAATGCTAAGGAATATAGGTACGAAACAGGGACAAGAACAAATACCACAGTTCAGACGAGGTCATGTCATTGCAGAAATGGAGTTGTTCTTCCACCACTATTCAAAATACAATGCCCCATGCCCATCCAAACTTCTCAAAACAGGATAACCTCCCTCCCCACTGCCAATTTCAAAAACAATTTGCCTCCCCCCCCCCGGCCCAAGCGAGTTGACTTCTGGGCTATTCATGTATGTTATATGTCGGTAATGAACAAACAATAGTGTTGAAAAGGGTGGCATAAAAGCACACTCCTACTCTCTCTCTCTCTCTCTCTCTCTCTCTCTCTCTCTCTCTCTCTCTCTCTCTCTCTCTCTCTCTCTCTCTCTCTCTCTCTCTCTCTCTCTCTCTCTCTCTCTCTCTCTCTCTCTCTCTCTCTCTCCAATTCTATATACTGCTAGTAACACTGTATTCTGAATATAACTTTATAAAAGAGGCTTTTATTCTCCATGTGTAAATCGTAAACACACATTTCTTAACTTCATCTGTCCACAACAAAAATCACGTCACATGAACAGAATTGATGATTTCAAAATACTAGTAAGCATGCTCATTACATTTGCGGTGAATATTTCATTCCACATATACATATTCTGCAGTTTACCAAATATAGCTATAATGCAATCAAAACAAGTACATTATTACAAGTACACTAGTCTCAGAAAATTATTTTTAACTAATCATCGCGATCTTTGAAATAAAAGTGAACTATTAAAACATTAATTATACTAGTTCGTTGTAAGGAAGTATTGCTTAGGTTATCTCCTGCTAAAATTAAATGTAATTATATTCAGTGCCTGTACTAAGAGACAATTGTTTCACAAGAATGTAACGAATCGAATTATGTAAATAACGGCTCTGTAGATTTGAGAACAAGTGATAGATTTAAGCACACCTGATAGATTTAAGCACACGTGATTGGACCATGTTTGCCTGTAAACAGAAGAAGAAATGACCATAGTAAAATCACAAATATGAGACATAGAATATAAATGAATCCATAGGACTTAGGATTTGGTCTGTTGTTAAATTTGGTTTGCAGTGTGATCTAGACCAAGCCTTCCAGGGACAGTAGATAAAAACTTTAGGACGAAGATTACACAATCATCTAATATAGAAATGACAAACATAACAACTACAGACGAAATTTCATCAAAGAGATAAACAGGAATTAAAGTCATTGACGAAAAAATCACTCGTGTTAAGTTACAAAAGACGAATTTATTTTGAAATTTAAACCATTCAATCTAGACTAAAATATTTGAAATTTAAACCATTCAATCTAGACTAAAATATTTGAATCGAAAAAAATCCATGACCTACCTTTAGTTGACATAATCTCTTTATGTATATAATTGGAAAAATACATCATGATATGTATCTGAAGTCGGACAGACAGACAGACAGACAAACAGACAGACATACATACATAAACAGTATTAACCTTACCATGCGTGGTTTCAGCTTTGAGACAAATGGCAGCATATTTTCCACTCTTTTTGAGCTTTAAGAGGAATTCGTCAAACCAGCCTAGTACGGTATTGTCTTTACGGGACATCAAACGCAAAGTACCATCACCACAGTACACAGGCTCTGCTGCTATTTTAGCCACACCGCTCTCTACATACGAAGCACCTGCCTCATGAACGACGAATACTGCATCAACCTTATGTAGCAAACAGAGGGTTGTCATTTCATCACATTTGCTATCGTATTAAACTTGGAAACAGACGGAGAGGCACGCTTTCAACAGCACTCTGGGTTTTTTTGTAGGATTGATTTACGATATGGTGGAGAATAAACACTTTAACTAACACTCCACGATATCTCAGATTGCTATCTTGTTACTCAACATTGTATATGCAAATTTTAATTATTATGATATCATTATGTTAGGTGTAATTTCCAATAAAGAATATTTCGGAATCTAGAGCTGCTCCTCTTCTCATATATACCCACTACCATATATTTTCCTCAAGTCCTGTTTCCTGGTGTTCGTCGACGTCTGTAGCTGGACTTAAATTTGTTCTGCTTAATAACCCGTGTTATGTCTTTACATGTAAATAATATAACGTAGGCTTTGAAATGTTTTGTATTCAATCCAAATATCTATAATAAGCTTATTAATCCGAGGTGAATGTCTAGCGAAATGGGACGTGTATTCTTTTTTTAAAATAAACTACAAATATCAACGAGGTTTTTACCTACCTGGTTGTCTTGGAGTGCACTAAACATGTCGTCTGAACTCTCAAAGAAGACAGCGTCTTGTTGATGAAGTACGTTGAAATCTCCAGTCATGTTGCTTTCAACTAAACAATACTTATCAGTAAATTCGCCATTGATGAAACCTTGGAATCACAAAATAAATAAATCAAACGTCAGAAATCAAAACAAAAGAAGAACGGAGTAAGTATCGATTGGGAACCTTCAACAAGTGATTCCTTTACATATTTTACTGAGACAGAAATAAGTTTTTAGAAACCGTAGAACAACTTATGCATGCGTGCGCGCGCGCGCGTGTGCGTGTGCGTGTGTGTGTATACATGTATGTACTGTGTGTGTGTATGCATATGTGTATCTGTATGTGTGTACATGTGTGTGTTTACTATTGTTTGTTCTATTGGCATGTTTATATTTGGAAAGACAATTTTGTAGCCGTATTGCGAATATACAATATACTGGTGCCACATAAAACCCTGAACGTCATTCGTGTATATGATATTGAAAGGCAAGTACTAACAGTATATGATATATCCCAACTTGTCAAATACTGACCTATTTTCCTTCCTTCCAAATAATATGGGCAAAATTTATGAGGGTTGCCTTTCTTGACGTAAAAGTAAGCTGTGTGGTCAACTTTATAGTATGGTTCGGAAAATGAAAGCGAGTGTTCCCTCTCTGCCGTTTTAATCCATGCCACACAAGCATCGTATCGTTTACCAAGCAATCCTACAATAGAAACAACAACAACAACATAATATTTGTTACCAATCAATAATTAAATGTAGGATAACCACTATATTCTTTTAGTTGGGCCTCAGACCCCCCAACCCACCCCACCCCACCCCACCCCACCCCGAACAAAACTGACCAAACTTGAAAATGTTGCAAACAGCACAATCGATTCAAATCAGTATGATGTAGTCTGTAGTGTTATGAATATAAAGGCAGTATTATATTTAGTGAGGAAACAATAGTTCTTTTGTTGACACGTTACTTTATTTTAACTTTATTTCATTTTAATTATTTTATATTACAATAGTGCCATGCATTTCCTATAGCGCAAATTCTGCCATTTCTCTATTTGACAACATTTTTTTTGTAGTTACAGGTAAAAACACATACATTAAAAGTATAAGTATAAGTTTTGGCGGATGAGAACTGAAATGGTGCAACCCCCCCCCCCCCCCCCCCCCCCCCCCCCCCCCCCCCCCCCGTCAAAGAATTTAGGTTTTTTAATCCTATATTGAACTATTGATTTTGCCGCTTACGGTATTTTAAAGAACAATCTTAGTAATTACAGAGTGGGTTTTTTCTCCTTGTTCAGTTCCCTTGGATGAATATTTTCACACACACACTTTCTATCGTCATTGAAGAAAGGGGTCTGAGGGTTATTATGCTTGCACAAATTGGTGACATTTTACAATTCCC
>NC_135551.1:3509462-3564462 GCF_964340395.1 Glandiceps talaboti
CAGGGTTAATCAGTCAGCCAGTCATTCAATCCATTGGCCAATAATTAATGACATTAGACCATAGACTAACGAATTAAAACATTTTGAACAAAACAGAACATTTAATTCAAGATCATTAAACAGAGTGTAATAATTTAGTTTCACAGATGTTATGCTCCAGTTTATGTTCACAAAATACAATATTATACACACGGCTGTAATGACGTCATCGTCACGACAGATGAGTGGCAGTATTACGCCTGCCTCATCAGCTTAGGATGAGCTGCAGCAATTGGAAATTTGAAAGGAATTGTGGATGTGTTGTGCTAGTTTCTAAATTAGTATCGACATCGAGTTAGATGGACCTTGATTTGAACAAACTCGTCAAGGGTACTTCATTGTCATATTCTGGTTGTTAAGATGATTATCGTTCTGGTACGATACATATATGTACTAATCTATGAAGAGAGACACGTTGTACCTTAAGTTTAAGATTTGCCTTACGACCTACATAATGAGCCAAACAGTGCACAATACCTTGACGAAAAAAGAACAAATTTGCCAGCCCTGAAATAACCGTTACGACAAAAAATCTGCGTGCTTATCAGAAAGTTGTTTTTTATTCATACTTATAATTATGTCTATGAATGTTTTGAAAAACACGGGCTATGCAGCAACAGAGTTTTAACAACTTTGAGGAATACTAAAGAGTGCATTTATATATATTTAACGAGAAATTCGATAGATTCTTACCTTGAAAGAGTAAAAACAGGGCAAAATAGATAGAAAACCTTGGAGTATCCATGGTGATCCCCGGGAAAGAAGCACTGTTGGAATTAAGCAGTTGGTTCAAGTTCGAACAGTGTCGCCGGGCACTACTCGTTAAATATTAACCTTCTAGCAAAGCCAAATATTGAAATCCGAGGTGTCACGGGTTGAGAACTCTCGACTGATTTCAACTTAGAAATAAATTAATATCAAGGCACTAGCTATCATTTTATGTTTACTCATATATGTTATGTTACAATGTGGCCATGATGTCCACAAAGATCATTGCTATGGCCTCTTATGAATGCTAAGGATGGAAAGAAATCATAAATGCTAATTCTTTAGTAATTACAAAAAAATCGTTTTTACATGAAAATAATTTGATAAAATTGTTTAAGATCATTAGGTTAATTGTTGCTATGTATCCAATGTATAAATCTGACTCATGGCGAGAAACCACGGCTTTAGTTTTGCGAGTGATTGATTTTTTATACACATTGTCGTTATTGTTTGCCCTTGGTGTAAATTAACCAATGTCAGCCTTGGTGTAAATTAACCAATGTCAGCCTAATATCTCATGGCCACATCCTTCACCACAAAATATGTACAGTAAGATAATAAGAATACATATATCGTAAAAACAACCGAACACAATTTACGTATTAAACGTGAATTACACATTTTTTAAAAATATGAATTAATTTAAACATGGAAAAACCGTTGTTTATTGTTATCAATATATTCCCCACTGACCGAACAACACAAGTCAAACATCTGATTGGGTGATGGAAAGAAGACTAACTACTGATATCTAAAATGCCATTGGTAAAACCAGTACCAATACAATAACAGTGTTAATATCTGACGTACAATACATCGCCATGATTGTAATGAACAACAACAAAATCACAATATCGTAATGTAGATACACATTGTTCAATCTTTAATTGGTCAAATTAATTAGTTAACATTGTCAATCAGACATTTACTCGTATATCAGGTAGTCAGTCAGTCAAGTAACAAGTAATTAATCAGTCAGTCAGTCAGTCAGTCAGTCAGTCAGTCAGTCAGTCCGTCCGTCCGTCCGTCCGTCCGTCCGAGTAAGTCAGTCAGTCAGTCAGTCAGTCAGTCAGTCAGTCAGTCAGCCAGTCAGTCAGCTAGCCACAGTAAGTAAGTAAGTAAGTCAGCCACCCAGCCAGCCAGCCAGCCACGGTCAGTCAGTCAGTCAGCTAGCCACTGTCTGTCTGTCAGTCAGTCAGTCAGTCAGTCAGTCAGTCAGTCAGTCAGCCAGCCACGGTCCGTCAGTCAGCCATACAGCTAGCCACAGTTAGTCAGCCTGCCAGCCAGCCACAGTCAAACAGTCAGCAGTCAGCCACGATCAGCCAGCCAGCCACAGTCAGCCAGCCACAGTCAAACAGTCAGCAGTCAACCACGGTCAGTCAGTCAGCCACAGTCAGCCAGCCCAGTTAGTCAGCCTGCCAGCCAGCCACAGTCAAACAGTCAGTAGTCAGCTAGCCACAGTCAGCTAGTCAGTCAGTCAGTCAGTCAGTCAGATTAATGACTGAAATTAACATTTGAGATAGTAAGCAAACTATCTGTAATATTAAACAAAATATAGTTTTTCCTTCACATTTTCATACCTTTCATTAACTATAAATATATATAAATTTAATAAATGTTATTAATTTACTGTAATTTTATTTAAATATATAAATTTAAAATATTATATATTGAATTATGATAATTTAATGTTATATATAGTTATAGCTAGGAATATACATCTACAACCCTGTCACATAAACACAAAAATACTGTATTTGAGTCGTAATATGAAGGAGGGCGGTTGCCAAACTATGCACAGTGTTTAGTTGAAATATACCTTGTATCTTAAAAATCCTACAGTTTTACATATATTTATTAATGTAGCATTTCACAGAGTTTTAAAGACCATGTAGTCTATCTCTTTTATGTATGCATATACATTGGTCTGGCTGTTAGTATAAGAATGGCTTCATAGTGAGTCAGCGACGCAAATTCGTTGCAATCCCCTTCAAACCCTGACTTCCAGTAGTAGATTTATCGTAGTCAACCCATTTCTACAAAATCACTGCTAAATCGTGATATAATGTTGCTGCTTTATTTTTCGCATAGCCTGCTGAGTGATACAAGACAAATGCTTCGATTTTCAACACGTGATATCAAACACATTGACTCTCACAAACATGAACAATACTTGACCTCACAAACTTGTTTTCAAACTAACTTAAACCAAAGCATCTGTTTTGACCGATCGTAATCATATCAATAGTTTTGACCTTAAAGTTGGCTTGATGACAAGATTGGGGAAACCAATTTGGCACCATATATGAAATTAAGAGTTGTACATGTCAGGGTTACAGAATCTTACAAGTGTTAGCCTTGACCTTAACAGAAATAAACATTTCCACTTGATGTCTAGAGACACAAACAATCAAACCACATCGTGTGAACCAGATGCTCCGCATGATTTCACGGGTTACGCCTGGCGGGAGAATAGCAAAATATTTCAACATGTTTATGTGATGTCATCGAACTTTTCAAAAAGATTTCAACAGATAGAATATTGTTGTGACACATAATTCAACAAGTGAACAAAGAAATTACACAATTCTAATATGTTTTTTTTTTTAATTCTGTCTTTGTTCACTATCCTAACATCATCTTTCCATAACTGTCTCGTACATGTATTCTATCGACCGGCCATGTTTGATACGTTTTCGTATGACTGTATTCTGCAAATTTTACCAACAATGCCGTAGTTAATACTACTATAGGTGACAACTTAACACACATTTTGATATCGAAGCAAATAAAGGCATTTTGCCAGCTGTCTTTTTTTTTATCATGACTGTGTTAACAGAAAACACAATCACCTAAAAACAGGAAACGACTGATCGATAACTTGTCAATATTGCGATAACATACAATCTGACATGTTTGAATTGGTTTGTGAATAAAACGGACATGATAGTGTCTGAACATGTTTCTTTCCGTAACAAATCTTTAACAAAGTTGACAGTTACAATCAGTGAGGGGGCGTGGAATTCTCTTTTTAGGTAAGAAGAAAAAACTTGGGACGAATATAGCGCCCTCTTGCAAGGGTATAAGTTCCCCTGTTTAAATTCTACAACTTCTGTAAAAACTTCCCCGTTGACAAGAAAAACCTTCTTGAAAGTGGCAATAATTTACATTATCAAATTGATTTAAAGTGTTTATTGTTGGGCAGCGTTCGCTTTCGTTAGAATTTGGGCATCAACAATGGCCTAACTTGAATCGCTTGGATTTCGTAGCGACTACAAGATAGCCTATCATTGGTCAAAGGAAAAAGCGATGTGTCGCTGTGATTGGCTGGATGTTAATCACTTAAATTGAGAAGGCCTACATGCTGTATTGTACTGGCAGCTTTAGCATACAAAACCTAGTTTGATGATATATATATTATCACCTAAATATTTACTTATTTTGCTGAAAATGAACTTTAAAGTAAGAAACTGATCGTAGTTGAAATATTATAATTAAGAGAGGCAAACTGTTTGCAAAAAAAAACACCCACAATATCAATCCCTTGCAATACATTTCTAGATCTGCTGACTAAGAGATAATGGTGTGGCCCAAACGTATCAAAACAAGATTAATGGGGTGGCTTTATTTTGTTATTGACCTCAGTATCGGATGACTCTTCATGCAAGTTACATATTAACACGTTTGTCCATTGTTGTTGCCACATCTCCCTGACCCCGGTGATCACAACGGAACTTGGTTATCTCTAATCGGGATCACCCGATATAATAAAATTCAGACATTAACAAAGTGAATCACTGCTGTACTTGGTTACTGTATATCGAGTGCTGTAGCGACCCTCATCACTCTACATCCAACCACCATGCTGCGACTTCCTATTATCGCACTGCTCTGCCTTGGCTTCGCCGCCACTGGTAAGTCTAATAGCTTTTGCGGCTAACACTGTATTGCACAAAACACCACTCTGCTTTTCAGAAACAATATCACTTTTTGCATTTTACTTATACTCCTGGTACAATAACTGTATTTATTCAAAAATTTTAGCTTCTTTTCTAGAGATTCCTAATCTTTCATTTCACCATAGTTTAAATCAAATACTATCCAATAAAAACACAATGTTAAATTTTTTTTTTCAGTAGAAAATTGTTCTATTGCACGTTCGATAAATTAATTCTCATTTAAGCACTGAATTCTACGACAATGCAACATTTATCAGTAAGTTTTACGTGTTTCATATTAGTTTCATTTTTTCAAAACTCCATTTCTCCAGCCACATTTTGTCAAACTTTCGCAATCTGGTTTTGAGTATGCGTTATCTAGATAATGGTATGTTGTCAACTAGGCGCAGAGTAATTTGTAGTTTGCAAAAATGGATAGTATTTTTTTGTCTGGAATAATGGTCTAAAAAATGTTTGATTCCGGTTATCTGACCCCCCCCCCCCATCTATAGTTTTTCACCGCCGACCCTAAAAATATTTTACGTATTCGAGAAAAAATAAATAAAATCGAAAACTGTGACGTCTGGTGAGATGTAGTGCATGTGGAAACTGACATCAACTTAAAAGACAATATAAAAATGTTCTTCCAATCTGTAATGGCTGTATATCTGATGAGAAGAAACCAATAACACAGAGACCATATGGAAAAGAAAGGAAAAGATAGCTACCTGAACTAGCTTAGACACTCACATGTGAAAAAACGATAAAAAAAAACAATCTACCCCACCTATTCTAAAATTGAGTGTAATCGGAACCGCACAATTTATTTAGGCCTTATATTGAAACCACCATTGACTGCCATTGTAGATTCGCGTACTGTTTTCGCACGCAATCATGCTTTGGTCAACGGTCACAAATACTAGACTTGGGTTTCAAATACTCAATGTATATCCATCGACTACACACTACGTATATCCATCGACTACACACTACGTATATCCATCGACTACACACTACGTATATCCTTCGGCTTAACTATGTATATCCCACGACTACACTCTGTATATATCCCACGACTACACTCTGTATATACGTGTACAATATATAATGCAAATAGCAGTCACGACATATCCAATCATCATCACTTAGTATGCCGTACTCTGAGTTGGCAATGTTCAAATTATACATCAAGTCTCTATTACATGTATTTCCTTACTTACAGGCTTCGCCTACATTGGCATTGAAGATGAATTAGGTGACCAAGAAGGGGACTTCTACGCAATGGTAAGTTTACAAATATCTTTTCAACTCTCAACGAAAAATTGAAAACTGTCGTAATTGATGGATAGATTAGTAAACAAAGAAAAAAGGGTAAAACAGTGAAAATAAAGGGCTGGGATTGTTAGGAAAATTGAATACCTACCCCCCCCCACCCCCCCCCCCACACACACATACATACATACATACATACATACATACATACATACATACATACATACATACACACACACACACACATACATACATACATACATACATACATACATACATACATACATACATACATACATACATACATACACACACAAACATACAGACAGACAGACAGACAGACAGACAGACAGACATTTTGTAAACCACATCAAAGGTTAATAATAGCTGATAAAATATTAGACTTAGGGTTGGGGGATTAGGGAGGAGTCACTTTTTATGGTAAGGGTCACATTTCACTTTGACTCATTGTATTATCTATGCATTATTTTGTGATCTTGATATCCCACCGCTGCCACCAATTCTAAATCCCACTGCACCGTTGTACTGTAATATGAATCAAATCGCTGCTGTCAACTATGCAGTGGATCAATTGTCATTTGGTTTGTGACTTGTTGAGTGTGTCTCACAGGAGTAAAAACCAGTGTGGTAAGATATTGGAGATAACATGGTAGTCCTGGCATCGACAGAGTCTTTGGGAGTTCTGGCCCTCAGCTCAACCAATTAGTTCCAAACACAGGTATTAATTAATGCAGTGCGCACCTTCACACAAATTCAATCAGTGTGGTTGCAGCGGTGGGATCAAGTCTTACCAATGCAATCAGTGTGGTTGCAGCGGCGGGAGCAACTGTTACCAATGATTCTCGGCCCTTTTTATGTCTGACAGAATTTAAACCATGAAATTTGTTTGTGCTCAGAATTAATTTTCTTTTATGCAGACTGTTTACTGTAGACATGTACAAATATAAACACAACCATACTTTCTACAGAAATCCATTCAGGTTTGGGACAACGTGACAGGGTTATGTTTCATGCTCAAATTTGCGCTCGTCTACCCATCAAGAACACCCACCTTGAGTTGGAGGGGGGGGGGGGTCAAAGAAAAATCACCTATATCTCCGGTGAGATTCAAACCCACGATCTCCTGACTGCTAATCCTGAGATTTAACCACTATGCCACAGGAAGTCGAGGTTAAACTATGTATCTTGAAATACATGAACGGAGGGCGGGAGGAGCGTAATATTTTAGAGAACGGAAACTGATGGAGGGTCACTTTTTAGCTTAACAGAATCCGGGGAGGGTCATTTCATATGCAACATACTGGGCTTGACCCCCCCCCCCTGTAATTATGGAGGCTCCCTTAGTAGGTGTTATCCAGGCCGGAAATCTCCAGCCGGCACAAAGGTTAGACGAGGACAGAAAATTGGCTGTTACTGTTTCCAAAGGTCGAACAACTTTGACCTGTCATGTGACTTGATCTCAGCCATCAAGTTTTGGCCTTCAGCCAAGAAATCAGTGTTATCACTTGGGCAGTAATGAGATGTGTTTGATATTACACGAATATTATAAAGTGGACAGTACCCTGAGCAATGAAGGGGTCTTGTATCACAAAATACATATGGTTACAACGCTATATAGCGCCCTCAGTCGGATTTGATATCTAGAATAGAAGTTAACGCAAACATTGTAGATGATGTGACTTCGCTTATTAGAAATTTTGACATCGTTTTGTCGTTTGATGGTGTTCTTTAATTCTAGGGAAATTGTAACTGTACCGTGACCCACGTATAGAACTTTCCATTTATTTATTTACAAGTATAGGATGTGATATGGTAATATTACAGTCTTTCATTATCAGTGTAAAGGCTATATCAGCATTGGAATGAGAGGACAATTTGTACAAATGGAAAATATATCTATGATTAAGGATAATTTCGAATCGTTCAACATGTTCCTACAAATGCTACTTTTGATGTGAATATTCATTAATTAATTTGCCACCTTCCAGGCCGGGATGCGAGGGGTTAATATTCACACGAATGTACTTTCTTAGCTCCGAGTCTTAGGCAAGAGAGATGATGAACATATACATGCAGTGGAGGGTGAACATAGACAGTGGAGGGTGAACATAGACAGTGGAGGGTGAGCATAGCCTGTGGAGGGTGAACATAGACAGTGTAGTGGAGGGGTGAACATAGCCGGTGGAAGGTGAACATAGACAGTGGAGGGTGAACATAGGCAGTGGAGGGGTTAACATAGACAGTGGAGGGTGTACATAGCCAGTGGAGGGTGAACATAGACAGTGGAGGGGTGAACATAAACAGTGTAGTTGAGGGTGACCACCCAGTTGAGGGGTGAACATAGCCAGTGAAGGGTGAACATAGCCAGTGGAGGGGTGAACATAACCAGTGAAGGGTGAACATAGACAGTGGAGGGTGAACATAGACAGTGGAGGGTGTACATAGCCAGTGGAGGGTGAACACAGATAGTGGAGGGGTGAACATAGATAGTGGAGGGTGAACATAGACAGTGGAGGGTGGAGGGTGAACATAGACAGTGAAGGGTGAACATAGCCAGTGAAGGGTGAACATAGATAGTGGAGGGGTGAACATAGACAGTGGAAGGTGAACATAGACAGTGGAAGGTGAACATAGACAGTGGAGGGTGAACATAGAAAGTGGAGGGTGAACATAGATAGTGGAGGGGTGAATATAGATAGTGGAGGGTGAACATAGACAGTGGAGGATGAATATAGATAGTGGAGGGTGTACACAGATAGTGGAGGGGTGAACATAGATAGTGGAGGATGAATATAGATAGTGGAGGGTGAACATAGACAGTGGAGGATGAACATAGAAAGTGGAGGGTGAACATAGATAACACAGACAGTCGATTGTGAACGATAGATAGTGGATTGTGAACACAGATAGTACATAGAGGGGTTAATATTCACACGAATGTACTTTCTTAGCTCCGAGTCTTAGGCAAGAGAGATGAACATATACAGTGTAGTGGAGGGTGAACATAGACAGTGGAAGGTGTACATAGCCAGTGGAGGGTGTACATAGACAGTGTAGGGTGAACATAGATAGTGGAGGGGTGAACATAGATAGTGGAGGGTGAACATAGACAGTGGAGGGTGAACATAGACAGTGGAGGGTGAGCAGTCAGTGGAGGGTGAACATAGACAGTGGAGGGTGTACATAGCCAGTGGAGGGGTGAACATAGATAGTGGAGGGGTGAACATAGATAGTGGAGGGGTGAATATAGATAGTGGAGGGGTGAACATAGATAGTGGAGGGTGTACATAGCCAGTGGAGGGGTGAACATAGATAGTGGAGGGGTGAACATAGATAGTGGAGGGGTGAACATAGATAGTGGAGGGGTGAACATAGACAGTGGAGGATGAACATAGACAGTGGAGGATGAACATAGATAGTGGAGGGTGAACATAGACAGTGGAGGGTGAACATAGATAGTGGAGGGTGTACATAGCCAGAGGAGGGGTGAACATAGATAGTGGAGGGGTGAACATAGATAGTGGAGGGGTGAACATAGATAGTGGAGGATGAACATAGACAGTGGAGGGTGAACATAGACAGTGGAGGGATGAACATAGATAGTGGAGGGTGAACATAGATAGTGGAGGGATGAACATAGATAGTGGAAGGGTGAACATAGATAGTGGAGGGTGAACATAGACAGTGGAGGGTGAACATAGACAGTGGAGGGTGAACATAGACAGTGGAGGGTGAACATAGCCAGTAGAGGGTGTACATAGACAGTGGAGGGTGAACATAACCAGTGAAGGGTGAACATAGATAGTGGAGGGGTGAACAGCCAGTAGAGGGTGTACATAGACAGTGGAGGGTGTACATAGACGGTGGACTATATATTCCAAATCCTGGTGTTTTAATCCCTCTGTTCAGTTGCTAATTCTTCGGGGTGTTTATTTTTTTTTACTCATTTTATCATTAGATCTTACACTTGTTAAGATGTTGACATAACAAATTCTTACACCAATATTTTGTTATTGTGTATATAAATCTCACATCCGTTAATCACTACACCATGCCATGTGCCACATCACCTTGTCTACCATCAGTGATCTCAGCCTGAGTATTGATGAGATTCTTCCCTTTTGAATCCGTATCACAGGTTGGACTTGGTGGAGAAGACGGAGACGGCGATGAGGATGCCGAACACGGTCCTCTTGCAAAGCTGTTAATGGGTGAAGGCTCCGGTCCTTTATCGGACAAGCCTCTGTTGAGAATGATGCTCCTTCGCAAACTAATGGGTGGTGGTGGAGAGGGCTTCGGACCACTGAGCGGCTTACAGCGTCCCACTGGCAGTCTGGCCCGTGCTATGGTTCTATTCCGTCTCCTTGGTAAACGTATGGGCGAACGATTCCTTGCAGAAGCCAAAGCAAGAAAGGAAAGCCACAGAGTATACACATTCGCTGCTGCCCTGGGTTGTGACTGTGCTTTTGAATACTTGTAAGTGAAAACAATATCAAAACATTCAACAAATATATTTGTCAACAGTATAAGGCATTTGCAACAACATTCTGTCTGAAATGAGGTAAAGAGGCTAGTCTTTGCAAGACTTTTTTTCCATCCCATAAATCTGTTCTTTCTTTCATTTACGTAAATCACATTGTCGGTTTGTAGGTCGCCGAGTGTTAAACCACTTACTTCTTACCACTGCAGTCAGGGTTCGAACCCCATTCAGGGTTTGATTCAATTTATCATGCTGTAAGTAAGAAGAGAGTCGTTCAGTTTGACTCTACTGAACAATGTAGGTTTTCCCCGGGTACTCCGGTTTCCTCCTGCACTAACACTGAACCAAAGGAGCCTATAAATGGGACTAGCTCCCGTTGGTTATCCGAGAAATAAATAAAATAAATAAAAAATCAGAGTGGACTGCACTGGAGCTAACAAACAAGAACACATACAAATTTCATCTCATACACGGTCGGTATATAACACATAAAACCTTTGTGTTTTACGTTAAAAATCAAATGAAACAGACAATACTCTGAACATGAAATTTGAAATTTAAAATCTTCTTTATATTTATTACTTAATGGCAATTTCTTTATTTCAGAGATGACGACAACCACATGAAAGGTTTCAGTCTCGATATTGTGGAGGCAGGTAAGCGGAGACGTTATTTCGTTTCATTCATTTGACAACAAACAGTTCTTATTTGCATCGACATATAACCTTATAGTGTCCCTCCACTTTATTTTTGTGTAAAATATTTAATTTGAACTTTATATTGTATACCTTAAGGCCGGTGGCCTATTGTATCGAAACAAATATTATTATTATTATTATTATTATTATTATTATTATTATTATTATTATTAGTAGTAGTAGTAGTAGTAGTAGTAGTAGTAGTAGTAGTAGTTGTAGTAGTAGTAGTAGTAGTAATAGTGGTAGTAGTAGTAGTAGTAGTAGTAGTAGTTGTAGTAGTAGTAGTAGTAGTAATAGTAGTAGTAGTAATAGTGGTAGTAGTAGTAGTAGTAGTAGTAGTAGTAGTAGTTGTAGTAGTAGTAGTAGTAGTAGTAGTAGTAGTAGTAATAGTGGTAGTAGTAGTAGTGGTAGTAGTAGTAGTAGTAGTAGTAGTAGTAGTAGTAGTAATAGTGGTAGTAGTAGTAGTAGTAGTAGTAGTAGTAGTAATAGTGGTAGTAGTAGTAGTGGTAGTAGTAGTAGTAGTAGTAGTAGTAGTAGTAGTAATAGTAGTAGTAGTAATAGTGGTAGTAGTAGTAGTAGTAGTAGTAGTAGTAGTTGTAGTAGTAGTAGTAGTAGTAGTAGTAGTAGTAGTAATAGTGGTAGTAGTAGTAGTAGTAGTAGTAGTAGTAGTTGTAGTAGTAGTAGTAGTAGTAGTAGTAGTTGTAGTAGTAGTAGTAGTAATAATAGTATTGTCTGTTGACAACAGCTGCCATGTCAGTTATATAAACCTACAGACTGTTCGCACACTAAGTCACGTCTTTTTCTCCCAACAGTCTGTAAACATGCTGGCAAACACTGCACTGTCATGTACGACACCGGATCTAACTGCTACACCCACGTTCATGGTGAACACTCCAGAGCTGGCGATGGTACGTGGCCATCTTTATTGCCTATATACTCAGGCTGGTTGTAGAAGATCACATCACAGCCTATATAGGTTTATACTCACCATAGCAATGTTATCACTCTACTCCATTGTATACACAGAATGTATCGAAAATCCAATGACGTCATTGTATACACAATTTATCCAAAATCCAATGACGTCATTGTATACACAGAATGTATTCAAAATCCAATGACGTCATTGTATACACATAATGTATCCAAAATCCAATGACGTCATTTTCAACGTGATTCCAAGAAATACTGACATTAAACTTTTTATACAGTTAATGTATTTTCTGATATCGTAAAAAATGCGGTTGTTCTCTACATTTGCGATTGGAGATGCAACGTCAGAATGTACTGTAAACACGTTAAGGAACCTTTGACTCAGTCTATTCTACTAGTAATACTTCACTAGCAGTTTAACAGTTTAACGGTTTTCTACTGTATAAATATCACATTGATACCTCTCTCTCTCTCTCTCTCTCTCTCTCTCTCTCTCTCTCTCTCTCTCTCTCTCTCTCTCTCTCTCTCTCTCTCTCTCTCTCTCCTGTGCATTTCATAGGTCTGATGAACCATTGGTACGACGGTTGTCTTACTTGGGTAAGATCATCAGAACGTATGCACTCTGTAGCTTTCAGCGATGGTTATGGTATCGCCAAAACTAAGGCTCATTTCTACACCAAACACGGAAATCCCCATGGATTCGATCCCCATAACATTGGAGGAGATGATATTGGTAAGTGAAGGCAGACTATTACAAATTTACATTGATTCAGCTGCCAAGTCGTAGGGACTCATATCGCTGTTTCTTTCCCGCCAAAAAGTACAAGATTAGTTACTGTCATTCTAAATCTGTTTTTGAGGAAATATACTGAGATTATCACCTAAATTCTTGGAAATTCTAAGAAAGTGAGATACGTATCTCCATTGATACGAATCGGAGATCGGAGAGAAAGATGATATTAGCATTGACTGGAGAAACCCTTTGTGATGAACATTTTACAGATAATAGATCAAATAGATACATGTATTATGATTCACATTCTTTGTCTTATTTTATCTACAGGTTTCCTGGATGGTTGGCTCAGTGATGAACACTGTCTGGCATATCCTCATCCCGAATCTCACTACGAAGGAGTCCATCTTGACCCAAAGCATACTCACTATTACAAGACAAGAAAGGAGCTGTTTGAAGCTGTTGAGAGTGAAGTGGTAACTAGCTTTGACAATATAAGGGAGTCAAGTTTGTTTTTTGAAAGCTTACTACCCAACACATAGTTCATCAATATTTCAGTGATAGGTTTGATAGTACATCAATATTTCAGTGATATGTTTGATAGTACATCGATATTTCAATGATATGTTTGAAGGTACATGCAGCTGTTAGTGATATGTATACATGTTATTACTTGGCAGTTGCTTAGTAATGTGAATACATGAAAACAGTACATCCACATCCCGCTTATACTGATAAGTTCAGCTAATTACCCATTCCCAGATCCCGCTTATACTGATAAGTTCAGCTAATTACCCATTCCCAGAAAAATTTGGCAAAAACTTGAGAGGGAATATAGAAACTGACGAGTTTTCCTGCATTTACAGTTGGATGCTGCCTTCCTGTTGGATCTCAGTGCTAAGGAAGCCGATGCACATGGATTTGAACATCTTGGTGGTGAAGGTCTGGTCTGCGGTCTTGACAATGGATCTCTCCACGTCATGACCCGTAAAGACAGCAATGTTTCACACTGGTTTGACGAAGCTCTTCATGCAATGAAAGAAAGTGGAGAATATTATGGTTTATGCGCCAAGGGTCAACATGAACACGGTAAGAGCAAAAATGATGTCATGTTCAGGTGACCTTACTTTAGAATATATATTATATGCGTTTTGGCCTTCATCGAGAGCTTTCTGGATATCGAATAATCTCGATACGACAAATATGTATATTGCAGTTATGTGAAATTGGTTTAATCAGTGAATTTGTGAATTAATTAATTAATGTACGGTAATATATATATATATATATATATATATATATATATATATATATATATATATATATATATATATATATATATATATATATATATATATATATATAGTATTGGTAGTTCTGGAACTCTTTCTTGGTTGTAACTCGGAGTTTCACGCATAGTGCGATCATCAGACAACCTGATATATATATATATATATATATATATATATATATATATATATATATATATATATATATATATATATATAATTGACTGGGTGTTGATAAAACCACATAAAAGTGCTCAATACGGTTACTAGAGCGAATTATATACATATATATGATAGCGCCGCCAACGATCTTGTATTGTGGTTTGAATTGATTGTACGACATAGATGCTAAATATTCACTAATTGTACATGTACTGTCTTTTTGTATATCAACAGGGCACGTTAGTGAACTCCATTGCCTGGATTAGAAATTCTGTTGTCCTTCTGCAGAGCTGCATTTTTATCAAAAGTTATGAAGTTTCTTACTCTACTCAATCTATATTCAACATTGCCAAGATTAATACTAACACAAATCAATTTGTTTATCATCGTCAAATGCAGTAGCAATGCTAACTTTGAAACTGATTTTTTGTTAAAGCCTTCGTACTTGTAATAAAAATATCTTGTAAAAAGATTTAATTTTGAAGAATGACTTAGTTCAATTTCTGAGCTGATGAAACGTGAAGCTATATATATGATTAGGGAGATAGTGATGATGATGATGTTGATGATGATGATGATGATGATGATGATGATGATGATGATGATGATGATGATGATGATGATGATGTTGTTGTTGTTGTTGTTGTTGTGGTGGTGATGGTGGTGGTGGTGGTGGTGGTGGTGGTGGTAGCGCACATGGCTATTCTCTCGCAATACAGTATGGTGTCAGAGATTGATACCCCTATTCGCCCCTTATTAACGTTCACTTGTTTTGAGTTGAGTTGAGTTGAACCCCCCTCCCCCCCCCCCCGGCCTCCAGTTCATCAGACCACCCGTACCAATATGATGCATGTGATGTGACACTTTCTTTAGTATCCCCCACAATAAAGTCACTCCCACAAATACCGACTTCAAATCCAACTGCACATCCATACACACTCCACCCCAACAAACACACACACACCCCACCCCACACACACACACACACACATATGTATACACCTCTATATACATAACTCAATAGTGAAAAGGGCTCAAAATACTATGTTAATAAAGACAATTATAAGAGTAAAACAAACGTACTCAATCACATAAACATAGAACAGCGATATGCATGTATATACAAACCCAATAATGAAAAGTGCTTATAATACAAGGACAGTACAGATGAAGATAACCCCGCCCATTCAGACAAAGGCTTCAAGCGATGACTTTGAGACTTTCTTTTGTTTTTTTGTGTGTACGACACACTGCATATTGTTTATGTTACTAAATTGATAGTGTCGAAACGATTAGAATAGTCACAGATATCATAGCAAGAAATACTGACTGTTTATTGAATATAAAAGGTATTACTTGATGGTCAAGTCAACATAAAATATAAACTCGAAAACAAAAAAAGTGTCTTTATAGCCACATTTCAGCTACACCACGTGGTAGTGATTCCTAATACATACTTACCATACTGTTTGACTTGGTACAGATAATAGAAGATTTTCTGATGCAACGAATCAGTTGTAGATTTCAAAACGACTAAGATTTTGAATGGAGAAAAGGAATGGAATACAATTTTATAAATTAAATTGTAAGTGTTACTAACTGTACATGATGAGGATTGTCACAAGTAATATAAAGGTTTAGTAATGCATCCAAATGAAATGTAGGTTTAACATGAATCCAGAGTCTACAAACATTATTCCCGAACTGTTACACTATTGTATAGGCATCATACACCTGTATGAACAACAAGTGTGGTGAATTTTAACTCTCAAACGTTACTGTACTTTACGTTTTATCATAGAAATCCATTAAACATATCATTACCTGTACTTGAGAGCTTTTCCATCTCAACTGATGAAGTAGTAACTGTAATATCGCAATTATGTCGGGAAACACAGACAGTGAATATTGAATGGTGTTCACAGACACGGTGTGTTATCCAATCGAACATGTACATAAAAACAACGGAAACAAATGGACGCACATCATTCTGTTGCCAGGTAATAACTACCGTGCTACATTTGTTGTTGCTAAACGACAAACAACACGTATCTATAGCGGCCTAGGTCATAGGTCACACTGATGTTCGGTAGATGCAGTTTTTGTCTAGTAATTTTTTTGTGGAAATGCTGTTTTCAAAAGACGAACAGCAAGAAAATAATTTGCATACCACTATTTCATGTATAAATTATACAAATTATTGAACAGGTTATAGTTGTGATGATGACGTCACAGACAGAAATGTTGTATTTTATTTTTTAAATGGATAGATGTTGCTTTTCTTTTTCTATTTATCTGAATTCGAGAGCTTGTAGTTCTAAATAAATGAAATTCAGAAGTTTATCTTTCACGATGTACTGAAAATAACATAAATACAAAATAGTACGTGATCTCAAAACTCTGGTTCCGGTTAATCAACCCCGCCTAGCCTAATGTTTCACTGTCGACCCTAAACATTTGTATACGCCATTCGAGAAAAAAAAATCGCGAAAATTGTGTGAAGATTCGCGAGAAATAGTGGATGAGGAAAATTACATAAACTTAAAAAGACAATATAAAATTGTTTTTCTAATCTATAATGGCTGTACATCTGATGAGAAAAGACCAATAAATAAAGACCATATGGAAAACAATGGAAAACATAACTACCTTAGTCCTGAACTAAACACTCGCACGTGAAAAAAAACAAAACAAAAACACAATCAAAACCAAGTTAAAAAATCTACCTAACCCACCTATTCTAAAATTGAGCGTTATCGGAACCCCACAGTTTATTTTTAGGCCCAAATACTCAGTGTTTCTTTTTCTTGTTTTGTTCACTAGTACTATACACAAACTTTCAAATAATGTCACATTCTATAAATCCATGAACTCTGTTATTTCTGAATGCACGTCAATTGTCAAACCCCACAACTCCAAACTGAAATATCCACAGATTCTGAGACCAGTTACAGGACTTTTACCTCTAGCTAGATATATGGAAGGACATTTCCAGAAAAGTCGTCATGTCTAGATCTCTTCCTGAACTTTACAACCACGTGCACTGAATTGAAGTCTCATTTGTGGGACGTTGTTGTAAATATGTATGAGTGATTTTGATCGATTTGTGATAGGACATATTGAAGACTTACTTTGTTCTTTGTTATCATTTCTAAGAATGTTAACTTGCAGGATTCTTAATATTATCAATTCTAAGGATGTAAAATTGTAGGATTCTTACGTCATCATTTCTGAGGATGTACAATTGTAGGATTCTTACGTCATCATTTCTAAGGATGTAAAATTGTAGGATTCTTACGTCATCATTTCTAAGGATGTACAATTGTAGGATTCTTACGTCATCATTTCTAAGGATGTACAATTGTAGGATTCTTACGTCATCATTTCTAAGGATGTACAATTGTAGGATTCTTACGTCATCATTTCTGAGGATGTACAATTGTAGGATTCTTACGTCATCATTTCTAAGGATGTACAATTGTAGGATTCTAACGTCACCATTTCTAAGGATTTGTAGGATTCTTATATTATAATATCTAAGGATGTTAATTTGCAGAAGCATCGTTAGCTTAGGTCGATCAAAACCCCCTCCCCCACCAAACGGACGTTTAGAAGTGTGACAACAAACGTTTATGAGGTAGACTAGCTGTCGACGTCACACCACTACGATCGATGTAATGTAAAAAAACATGATTGTAAACACGTTAATATACTACCAGAATCCCAGCACCATATCTCACAATAGAAGCAAAATGTTTATTGATATCAACATCTCAGTAGTAAACACAAAAGCTGTTATCATTGAGAGGGTGAAAGTTTTCTGTCAAAATTTGATTAGGAGTGCGAAAATGAGGTTCAGGAATCGTATTGACGCCAGACATCCCCTCCCACCTAAACGAAAGAAGTTTAGTTGTTGAGCTCGTGTGACATTGTGCGATCTTAAGCTTGCCTAACAGGTGCATGCCAAATGAGACCTCACTATTTTAAGTTACGTATGCATATAGCTTTAGTGATCTTCAGTATTGTAAACAATATAGTTTGCTGAGGTCAACATCCCATCCCCTTCTACTGAAACGAATTTTCAGAAATGCGACGACAAGGATGTACGTAAACTCTGCTTTCACAGTTGTTTTTACCCATCATGCTCTGTACCCTTCCAGCCTCCTCTGACACATGATATAGTGCAGTAAAAGACTATGAATACACAACAAATCTGCGTTTATGCAAGGTCAGGGGTCATATATCCCACAACGAGACACACGTTGAACTGGACATGGACGGTCGCGGTGGAGGTTAGTCTGCACATAGCCATTTTTGAAATCCGTCTTTTTCGCCATGGTTTTACCCATGTAGTGTCACCGATAACCTTAGTACTAGTAGACTCTATCATTTATTTACTTCGAAAATCTTGGAAGGAATGCTTTATTCGAATTTGCAACGTTTTCAAAGGTGTAATTGTGATGACGTCACGATCAGTTCAAAGATGTCACCCTGGCCTGAAACAATGGCGTTTTCAAAAACACACACATGTCGATGTGACTGTATGAATTGTAATAACACTAGTGAATGCAGAACGTGGAGACAGGTTAGGTTATGCAATTTGAATGTCTGTGTGTTTTGCATACATGGCTAGGTTTGCTGGTTATTGCAGGTTATCCCTGTACAGGACTCTACATGTGTGTTCAGTCATAGGGGGGGGGGGGGGGGGGGGGGGGGGAATTTGGACAATTTTTTTTCAACCACCATGACAGCAATTTTTTTAAAGAGTAACTACATGTAGACAGCAAAATTTTAGTCCACAATCAGTGTTTTATTTAAGGGCGGTAAGTAGGTAAAATCTACCGGGGTTCCCACATCATTTTACCAGGGTTCCCCACCTAAATTATGATACATTGCATGGGAAGCACTACCAGTTTTACCTCTTTCCCCCTTTCTGTTACCGGGGTTCCCAAACCTTAGCAAAAACACTGATTGACAATGGTCATATTTTGAAATGTAAAGACTACAAGAGTGCTGCCTGATCTTAGTTTACCATGTCCAGGTGATAACAATACCCTTTCCCAATCTTAACTGCAATATGAATTTAGAAAACTATCACTGAGAAATACCTCAAAGTATATCATTGCAAGCCATACCATTTAAAATTACTTTATCAATATTATGAAAAATGACAGGATTTAGTCAAGGGACTTAGTCAGGTTAGTGTTCTTGAGTAATTTAATTTGATGCTAGTGTTTATTTTTGTTTCAGCATTTGCTAACAGTTAGTATAAACCTTGACAAGAAACTTTAAAAGTGCACACACCAGAAACACCTGCACCTGGGAATTTGACATTTGTAGCTAGTTTCTGTACTTGTAGCAGAACAATTCTTTTAGCTCATACCCTGGAAACAATTTTTTTTTTCTTTTGGCCCACAGTAATTTATTTTTCTTTTCAAAAATCCTCCAGCCTCCCTTGAAATCAAAAGGTTTACCCCTTACTAGCATTATCATTCACCTGTATGCAGCCTCAATGACTACCACTACCAGTGTGCCCTCTAAGCCAATTTGACGTGCCACTGACACACACAATTTCTAGTGATGCACTAATATTTGGTGTTCCCCTATCTCTTACTATGTGGTGACCAGTGTGCCCTCTAAGCCAATTTGACGTGCCACTGACGCACACAATTTCAAGTGATGCACTAAAATTTGGTGTTCCCCTATCTCTTACTATGTGGCATTACTGGGACAAGCCATTAAAGAAGCAAGTCCACTTGTTATCAAAGAGTACCAATATTTACACATGTGATGATGGGCTCTTACATAACACAAGTAAACAGTGTAGTTCACAGCGTAAGATCATTTCTAAGGAGTGGGTCAATTGAGGCAAACCTTATCTCCGTCTTATATCAGTTGTTATCAATTTATTAGGCTATTATAAGTAACACTACAAACAGCTTTAGAGATGCAAACAACTTTTATGACACCCGTTTTCGTCAGGCAAGCCCGCGGGTTTGTTGCACTTGGACCGTTAATGGCTTGTGAATGTCATGGTGACTCTCAAGAAATCCCAGAATTTGGCTATTATTAGAGAGCACACTGACCACTACCACCATCATTGCCATTACATTCACCACCACCACCACCACCACCACCACCATCTTCATCACCATCACCACCAACATTACCACAGTCACCACCTCTATCACTACCACCATCACCTACCATCACCACTACCACCTCTACCACCACCATCACCTCTACCACCATCACCACGACCACCACCACCATCTCCATCACCAACTCTACCATCACCACCACCACCATCACCAACTCTACCATCACCATCACCACCTCTAACACCACTATCACCTCTACCATCACCACTACCACCATCACCATTACTGCCATCACCACCTCTACCATCACCTCTATCACCATCACCACCACCATTACTGCCATCACCACCACCTCTATCACCACTACCACCATCACCACCATTACCGCCATCACCACCTCTATCACCATCACCACCACCATTACTGCCATCACCAACTCTACCACCACCATCACCTCCGCCCATCATCACCACCACCATCACGACCACCATCACAACCATCACCAGCTCTACCACCACCATAACCTTAAACCACCATGTCCACTGCCACTAGTACTCTCACCACCATCACCACCATCTGCTATGAGTAAATTTGTAACAGCTTTGATGTGAAAGGACCACATCATTGAAAATGAAATATCAAACATTTTCAGCCAATGATGACATTTATTGCACACCCGCAGACAACTTCTATTGCAAAAGAAACAATTACCTAGGTGTTGTGTACAGTGGGGATGTAGAAGTAGTCAAGTTTAAATGTTGATTATCAGTTAGAAGATAAACAATTGCAGACAGTAAAATCAGTTTTATCTTTAAATTGGGACTTGATTCTCTGAGTGTTCCTTTCCTTCTTGAGTCCTGACAACTACAGATAATGCAAGTATTTATAAGAATGAGTAAAACCTTTCAATTTTTTGTTATCTTCTTTAGAATGGTACATATGGATAACTCTAATCTGAAAACAGCATTCACATTGAGAAGTTGGCCAACATTTCCATGTAGACAGGAGAAAGAACAGATAGCCAGACCTGAGATACAAACAGTGGACCCTCTGATCACTAGATGGACACACTACCAAGCATGCTACCCAGACAGACACTCCACATCAGCGATAAGCAAGAAATCCAGTCTGCATGATAATTCCAAAGGACCATACATACATGGGTAGGGGTGAGTAAGATTATCATGTATTTACGTTGATGTAAATTGTAAACATACATAAATTTATTGTGAACTGTTCAATACTGTACAATGATGTACATAAACTATTCCTACCTAAGCACCTACATGCAGGACACAAATTAGTGATAGTATTGTGTCGATATGGGGTTGTCGGTGGCTGAGCAGTTAGCTCGTACGCCTCTTACCTCTGCAGTCTGGGTTCGAACCCGCCAGGTGTCAGCTGGGTTTGATTAAAAATTTAACCAGGTCTGTATGTAAGAAGGGTGATGCTTAGTTTGACCCTGCTGAATAACGCAGCTTTTCCCCGGGTACTCCAGTTTCCTCCTGCTTCTTCAACACTAGGGCACTAGGGCGCTGCTCTTGTTGCAACCATTCAACGAATTGCTGAATTTATTTGGAAGAATTATTATTATTAATTGGATTAATTTCTCTGAAATGACTACTAAATTCTCAAACTTTTATGGGACATGTCCCCAGGGCAATTTCTTGACATGGGCAGCATATCAGGGTAGTCGTGAAACTTAACATTGTTGTCTCTTCTAGACATGTGTAGGCATGTACAGACATACATTTATATTTATACTGTAATTCAAAACTACTTGGATGACAGGGCTTAAAGTTGGTACATGTACGTCGTTAGAGATATCAGTGGTTACAAGTGATAAGTGTAGTCAAGGAATTCAAACTTGGTGTCTACTTTTTTATGGGTCCTATTATCTCTGGTAGATAGAAAAGCCATAACACCAAGGGGTGCCAGCTATGACCCAACAGTGACCAACCTCATCAACTGTGGTTTCTTTGTTTGTATAGACATAATTGTTGTCTACTGCCTCATAGAGATTGCCACGTCAAGCTGATAGCTGATGTACTGCTGTCAACAACTAAAAAAGTGCACTTTGTTATCATCGACGAATGTACCAAATTGTATGACAGTTGAAGCTTACATTCCTAAGATACAGCCCAATTGCAAAAATCATTAATTTCTGCAAATGTGTCATAAAACTTAAAATTTGTATGTCTACAATGGACATGAAATGCCATGGGATCTAGAACTTTGTTAATGTGAGCTTTCCTGTGAAGACGCCGTGAAATGTAATACACATCGATCTCTCAAGTTCCACCATGTTGTGCCAAGTGTTTTTAAGAAGTTTCGTTTATTCACTTCCCCTGTTTGTATCAAGATTCACTTGTAAATGCTTGCCTGTCACTGGTTGTATCAAGTTCTACTTGTAAATGCTTAACTGTCGCTGGTTGTATCACATTCCACTTGTAAATGCTTGCCTGTCGCTGGTTGTATCACATTCCACTTGTAAATGCTTGCCTATCGCTGGTTGTATCACATTCCACTTGTAAATGCTTGCCTGTCGCTGGTTGTATCAAGTTCTAGTTGTAAATGCTTGCCTGTCACTGGTTGTATCAAGTTCTACTTGTAAATGCTTTCCTGTCGCTGGTTGTATCAAGTTCCACTTGTAAATGCTTGCCTGTCACTGGTTGTATCAAGTTCTACTTGTAAATGCTTGCCTGTCGCTGGTTTTATCAAGTTCTACTTGTAAATGCTTGCCTGTCGCTGGTTGTATCAAGTTCCACTTGTAAATGCTTGCCTGTCGCTGGTTGTATCAAGTTCTACTTGTAAATGCTTGCCTGTCGCTGGTTGTATCAAGTTCTACTTGTAAATGCTTGCCTGTCGCTGGTTGGATCAAGTTCTACTTGTAAATGCTTGCCTGTCACTGGTTATATCAAGTTCTACTTGTAAATGCTTACCTGTCGCTAGTTGTATCAAGTTCTGGTTGTACATGTATATTTTAGAATAAATATTATTCATGAACATTTTGTTTATAACATGTTTCCAAAATAAAAATGCATAAAATGTATAACTAACGTTAGTCTCAAAAGTAGTTTACTACATAACACCTGTACTGGAAATGTCATTCTTGTACCCCAAAATAACTCTGTTTTAATTTACTTGGTAAACAACCACTCCTGAGATTTAATTTGGCGCAAATCATGAGCAAAGTATTCCCCCCCACCTCCTTTCTGACCATCAGAATTTTCATTGCCCCCCCCCCCCCCCAACCCTCAGTATTTGTCATGGCCTCCACAATATCTCCCCAAGCGCCCCACCATAAATTCTGACCCCAGCCTAATCACTACCTAATTGAACCAGATGTAAACTGAATGTCTTCCATTAGGGCAAAGTTTTGAGATTGTCATTCCTATAGACAATTGTTGGAATACAACAGAACATATGTAATAAGTTATTTTTTCTCATTGATTGCTATTTGCTCATTGCTGTTTGTGATCTCCTGGCCAACCACAACATGTAATGTGACATTTGTTGAGAATGTAAAAAAAAAGTAAGCGCATCGTCGTACCACTTTAGACCTGACAAGAAACTATTTTTTCCCAGAATTTATTGACAATCTCAAAACTTTGCCCTTACAGAAGACATTCAGTTTACATCTGGTTTTATACATGTATCAACAGCAAAATTACATCATAAAACTGCAGTGAGTTCACTGTACAGCTAATAATCTACAAGAATATACACCTGTCAAATTGATTCAAATATCTAACGCCACTTTAAGATTTTTGTAAGTCCAACTATTGTCAGCATCTGTGTCTGTTTTGAAAAGTGTTTGTTTGTCTGTATACATTTTGTCCCAGAATTTATTGACAACAAGGGAAGTAAAAACTGAACAAATCCCTTCACATTGCCAAACATTCAACTTCATATCTGTGACACTGCACTATATATTGTTAAACACTGCAAAGTGGTGTGCTCCCACTATTTACCTTGTTTGAGGTGTTGCAGTTGGGGCATACTCTCTCATCTATGGTGGCATTTTCTGGCCTCAAAAATTGGTAAGCATGTTTTTACTGTGAGGTGTTTTTGAGTAAAAATTCCAGGCACATAGACTATTACTTTCAATAGCAGGAAAACTAGAAATCTTTGGAGGAATGGATGTTAGTAAAACTGTAATACAAGATAATACTTGCAAAAAAAAAAATAGAACTGACCCCTGATTAGAGATAAGTTTTAAAAATTTGTTTACATGTAATTAATATACAATTTACATTATGGTAAAAAGAAATGCAGTAGTTTAAAAAGATTTCAAAACTCATGAGATGTTTGAGTAAACTACACTACATACACTATTTATAATAAACAAAACTTGGTTTCAAACACTATTGATAGACAATCTAGTGTTATGGCATACAATCCTGAAAATTCCATGATAAAAAACAGTAAAAGTCACCTCAAGTTGATTGAACCATCACTATACACTTAGTGAAAACTATATGCAAATCTAGAGATATACTAATTGGACAAGATCAATAGTTCAATATAGGATAAAAAAAACTATTGACTAAGTTCTTTTACTTTGGTGGTGGGGTGGGATAGGAGGTGAGCCATTTTAGTTCTCATCCTACAAAATCAATGTTACTTTTAATGGAATTTGTTTAGTACTTATAGTACCTCTAAATACACATATTTGTTTTAAATGTCATCAGATTGAGAAATAGAAGACATTTTAGCATGGCATATTGTAATACTGTAAACATGTCAATAAAAGAGCCACTTTTCCTCACTACATACTGGCTTTGCATTCATAGCACTACCGGGGTGTACTACTACATGCTGGCTTTGTAATCATAGCACTACATACTACATTTGTACTACATACTGGCTTTCTATTCATATACTACATACTGGCTTTGTATTCATAGCACTATATACTACTACATACTGGCTTTGTATTCATAGCACTATATAGACTCTCTTACAGCTCTAAAATTAAAGCTAAACGAATTATTTTGTATGTACCGATGCCAGCTAATTAACCGTACTCAAATATCCTTGTACTGTGTGCCCTCATCGACCATGATAGAGATAACCATTCGTTGACATGTGACTGCGACGCTCCGTGTTATCGCGAAGCCTCGGACTTCGCGAAAATATGAAGCGTCGCAGTCACACGTCAACGAACATATATCTCTGTGGTCGATGAGGGCGCACAGTACAAGGTTGTTCGAGTACGATGGAGTACGTTATGTAGATGGTATCGGTACATACAAAATAATTCATTTAGCGTCGATTTTAGTAAAGCGAAGTTCCGAGGACTGTGAGAGAGTCTAAGCACTATAGTACTACATACTGGCTCTGTATTCATAGCACTACATACTACTACATACTGGCTCTGTATTCATAGCACTACATACTACTACATACTGGCTTTGTATTCATAGCACTACATACTACTACATACTGGCTTTGCATTCATAGCACTACATACTACGACATACTGGCTTTGTATTCATAGCACTACATACTACTACATACTGGCTTTGTATTCATAGGCACTATAGTACTACATACTGGCTTTGTATTCATAGGCACTATAGTACTACATACTGGCTTTGTATTCATAGCACTACATACTGCAGCTACATACTGTCCTTGTATTCATAGGCACTATAGTACTACATACTGGCTTTGTATTCATAGCACTATAGTACTACATACTGGCTTTGTATTCATAGCACTATATACTACATACTGGCTTTGTATTCATAGCACTATAGTACTACATACTGGCTTTGTATTCATAGCACTATAGTACTACATACTGGCTTTGTATTCATAGCACTATAGTACTACATACTTGCTTTGTATTCATAGCACTATAGTACTACATACTGGCTTTGTATTCATAGCACTATAGTACTACATACTGGCTTTGTATTCATAGCACTATAGTACTACATACTTGCTTTGTATTCATAGCACTATAGTACTACATACTGGCTTTGCATTCATAGCACTATAGTACTACATACTGGCTTTGTATTCATAGCACTATAGTACTACATACTGGCTTTGTATTCATAACACTATAGTACTACATACTGGCTTTGTATTCATAGCACTATAGTACTACATACTGGCTTTGTATTCATAGCACTATAGTACTACATACTTGCTTTGTATTCATAGCACTATAGTACTACATACTGGCTTTGTATTCATAGCACTATAGTACTACATACTGGCTTTGTATTCATAGCACTATAGTACTACATACTGGCTTTGTATTCATAGCACTATAGTACTACATACTGGCTTTGTATTCATAGCACTATAGTACTACATATACTGGCTTTGTGCTATAACGCCATTGCAGGCCTTAAAATTAACTTTTTTGTTTTAAGTTGGAAAATTCATCTGCCCATATTTTCCCGGCGACTTTCCTAACAAAACGTATCATTAATAATTTTAGCTTTCCTGACAAAATCTGTGATTATTGTTATGCAAACCATATTTATAAATTATGCCAATGAGCCATGACTGCCGTCCTGCTATCAGAACAATCCATGGAGACACTGGAACTATATTACCATGCTAATGGAGTGGAATGTAGCAGTAGATCTCTGCATAGCAGATCGCGGCAACAGTGCAGGAAGGGTTTTGTTGGCTTTTCAGTCGTAACTTTGCGGGAATTTCAAAAGATTGTGCAGTGAAGATTTTTGTTTGTTGGGAATCACAATTCTTGTGTATATTTTGGTAAAGGATCTGGAACATTGGACTATCTGTTTCTCCTATCTGACTGTGCTGGGTATGCCGACAAACAGACAATTTGATAAAAAGTTCAAAGTCAATATCGCCTAAAAGTAAAACTCTTTGTGCTGTATCGGATTACATCAGAATCAGTTGAGCGATCACTACCCTAGTACGTTAAGTTTGCTTCATGAAAGTTTTGTGAGAAATTTCTCATTGACACCTGCCCTCTTGAACATTGACAAATGCTAACTAGTCAGATATGATCTCTCTGCTGGACTTTGTTTATTTAGCCCCCTGAGGTCTATTACAATGGGCTCCATGTGTGTTCATCCACCTGTCCATGCATCCATCTATCTGTGCATCTGTAATGTCATTTCTCAGAATGCAATATCGAATTTATTTCAAACCTGGCACAAAGGGGACATATTGTATGTGTATCAAAAACAAATGCACGATTGTCAATTTGTTTGACTCCACTTTGTTTGTTTGATTCCTTCTTTCAGATTATGGATACAGAACTGATGCATCAGTACATCAAACTTTCAATTCCATCCCAAAGATGATGGGCCCAGGAGAAATACAAAGATTTGGAATTTATGAAATAAGCAGAGGGAGAAGAGCAAATCAAACACTTGATCAGTCATGACAGGCAAGGTCAAGCATTCAAGTGTTCCACCTTCAAGATGACATCTCAAAGACAACAAGAATATCATGCACCTGATGTCTACTTTTGGTGTGGACGTCTCACCACAATGGGATGGATATCTGATGCTATCTTTAGTGTCAGCTACAAATTTGGAATCCGAAACATCCTAATGGGAAAGGTCTTCTCTGTGATGGCTATGGAAATTTGAAGACCTCATCCTGAAGGGATCTATGGAATACTGCAATGGTGAAACCAAACACTAGTGGGATAGAAGGAATGAAATGAACCAGGAGATTTGGAAACCTCATCCTGAAGGGATCTATGGAATACAGACATCAGTAAACAAACAAACAACATGTGAAACTACTGTTATGTAAAACAGACATGAGTAAACAAACAAACAACATGTGAAACTACTGTTGTTATATAAAACAGACATGAGTAAACAAACAAACAACATGTGAAACTACTGTTATATAAAACAGACATGAGTAAACAAACAAACAACATGTGAAACTACTGTTATATAAAACAGACATGAGTAAACAAACAAATAAACAACATGTGAAACTACTGTTGTTATAGAAAACTGACATAAGTAAACAAACAAACAACATGTGAAACTACTGTTATGTAAAACAGACATGAGTAAACAAACAAACAACATGTGAAACTACTGTGTGATATAAAACAGACATGAGTAAACAAACAAACAACATGTGAAACTACTGTGTGATATAAAACAGACATGAGTAAACAAACAAACAACATGTGAAACTACTGTTGTTATATAAAACTGACATGAGTAAACAAACAGACAACATGTGAAACTACTGTTGTTATATAAAACTGACATGAGTAAACAAACAAACAACATGTGAAACTACTGTTATATAAAACGAACATGAGTAAACAAACAAACAACATGTGAAACTACTGTTATATAAAACAGACATGAGTAAACAAACAAACAACATGTGAAACTACTGTTATATAAAACAGACATGAGTAAACAAACAAACAACATGTGAAACTACTGTTATATAAAACGAACATGAGTAAACAAACAAACAACATGTGAAACTACTGTTATATAAAACAGACATGAGTAAACAAACAAACAACATGTGAAACTACTGTTATATAAAACAGACATGAGTAAACAAACAAACAACATGTGAAACTACTGTTATATAAAACAGACATGAGTAAACAAACAAACAACATGTGAAACTACTGTTATATAAAACGAATATGAGTAAACAAACAAACAACATGTGAAACTACTGTTATATAAAACAGACATGAGTAAACAAACGAACAACATGTGAAACTACTGTGTGATATAAAACGGACATGAGTAAACAAATAAACAACATGTGAAACTACTGTTGTGATATAAAACGGACATGAGTAAACAAACAAACAACATGTGAAACTACTGTTGTTATATAAAACAGACATGAGTAAACAAACAAACAACATATGAAACTACTGTTATATAAAACAGACATGAGTAAACAAACAAACAACATGTGAAACTACTGTTATATAAAACAGACATGAGTAAACAAACAAACAACATGTGAAACTACTGTTATATAAAACAGACATGAGTAAACAAACAAACAACATGTGAAACTACTGTTATATAAAACAGACATGAGTAAACAAACAAACAACATGTGAAACCACTGTTGTTATATAAAACAGACATGAGTAAACAAACAAACAACTTGTGAAACTACTGTTGTTATATAAAACAGACATGAGTAAACAAACAAACAAACAACATGTGAAACTACTGTTATGTAAAAGGGACATGAGTAAACAAACAAACAACATGTGAAACAACTGTTATATGAAACGGACATGAGTAAACAAACAAACAACATGTGAAAATACTGTTATATAAAACAGACATGAGTAAACAAACAGACAACATGTGAAACTACTGTTATATAAAACGGACATGAGTAAACAAACAAACAACATGTGAAACTACTGTTGTATAAAACAGACATGAGTAAACAAACAAACAACATGTGAAACTACTGTTATATAAAACAGACATGAGTAAACAAACAGACAACATGTGAAACTACTGTTATATAAAACGGACATGAGTAAACAAACAAACAACATGTGAAACTACTGTCGTTATATAAAACAGACATGAGTAAACAAACAAAAAACATGTGAAACTACTGTTATATAAAACAGACATGAGTAAACAAATAAACAACATGTGAAACTACTGTTATGTAAAAGGGACATGAGTAAACAAACAAACAACATGTGAAACAACTGTTGTTATATGAAACGGACATGAGTAAACAAACAAACAACATGTGAAAATACTGTTATATAAAACAGACATGAGTAAACAAACAGACAACATGTGAAACTACTGTTATATAAAACGGACATGAGTAAACAAACAAACAACATGTGAAACTACTGTTATATAAAACAGACATGAGTAAACAAACAGACAACATGTGAAACTACTGTTATATAAAACGGACATGAGTAAACAAACAAACAACATGTGAAACTACTGTTATATAAAACAGACATGAGTAAACAAACAAACAACATGTGAAACTACTGTTGTTATATAAAACAGACATGAGTAAACAAACAGACGACATGTGAAACTACTTTTATATAAAACGGACATGAGTAAACAAACAAACAACATGTGAAACTACTGTTATATAAAACGGACATGAGTAAACAAACAAACAACATGTGAAACTACTGTTATATAAAACGGACATGAGTAAACAAACAAACAAACATGTGAAACTACTGTTGTTATATAAAACGGACATGAGTAAACAAACAAACAAACAACATGTGAAACTACTGTTATAAAAAACGGACATGAGTAAACAAACAAACAAACAACATGTGAAACTACTGTTATATAAAACGGACATGAGTAAACAAACAAACAACATGTGAAACTACTGTTGTTATATAAAACAGACATGAGTAAATAAACAAACAACATGTGAAACCACTGTTATATAAAATGGACATAAGTAAACAAACACAACATGTGAAACTACTGTTATGTAAAACGGACATGAGTAAACAAACAAACAACATGTGAAACTACTGTTGTTATATAAAACGGACACGAGTAAACAAACAAACAACATGTGAAACTACTGTTATATTAAACAGACATGAGTAAACAAACAAACAACATGTGAAACTACTGTTATATAAAACAGACATGAGTAAACAAACAAACAACATGTGAAACTACTGTTGTTATATAAAACGGACACGAGTAAACAAACAAACAACATGTGAAACTACTGTGTGATATAAAACGGACATGAGTAAACAAACAAACAACATGTGAAACTACTGTTATGTAAAACAGACATGAGTAAACAAATAAACAACATGTGAAACTACTGTTATGTAAAACAGACATGAGTAAACAAATAAACAACATGTGAAACTACTGTTATATAAAAGGGACATGAGTAAACAAACAAACAACATGTGAAACTACTGTTATATAAAACGGACATGAGTAAACAAACAAACAACATGTGAAACTACTGTTATATAAAACGGACATGAGTAAACAAACAAACAACATGTGAAACTACTGTTATATAAAACAGACATGAGTAAACAAACAAACAACATGTGAAACTACTGTTGTTATATAAAACAGACATGAGTAAACAAACAAACAACATGTGAAACTACTGTTATATAAAACGGACATGAGTAAACAAACAAACAAACAACATGTGAAACTACTGTTGTTATATATTAAACAGACATGAGTAAACAAACAGACAGCTTGTGAAACTACTGTTGTTATATAAAACGGACATGAGTAACAAACAAACAACATGTGAAACTACTGTTATATAAAACAGACATGAGTAAACAAACGAACAAACAACATGTGAAACTACTGTTATATAAAACAGACATGAGTAAACAAACAAACAACATGTGAAACTACTGTTATATAAAACGGACATGAGTAAACAATCAGACAACATGTGAAACTACTGTTATATAAAACAGACATGAGTAAACAAACGAACAAACAACATGTGAAACTACTGTTATATAAAACAGACATGAGTAAACAAACAAACAACATGTGAAACTACTGTTATATAAAACAGACATGAGTAAACAATCAAACAACATGTGAAACTACTGTTGTTATATAAAACAGACATGAGTAAACAAACAAACAACATGTGAAACTACTGTTATATAAAACGGACATGAGTAAACAATCAGACAACATGTGAAACTACTGTTATATAAAACAGACATGAGTAAACAAACGAACAAACAACATGTGAAACTACTGTTATATAAAACAGACATGAGTAAACAAACAAACAACATGTAAAACTACTGTTGTTATATAAAACAGACATGAGTAAACAAACAAACAACATGTGAAACTACTGTTATATAAAACAGACATGAGTAAACAAACAAACAACATGTGAAACTACTGTTATATAAAACAGACATGAGTAAACAAACAAACAACATGTGAAACTACTGTTATATAAAACAGACATGAGTAAACAAACAAACAACATGTGAAACTACTGTTATATAAAACAGACATGAGTAAACAAACAAACAACATGTGAAACCACTGTTATATAAAAGGGACATGAGTAAACAAACAAACAACATGTGAAACTACTGTTATATAAAACAGACATGAGTAAACAAACAAACAACATGTGAAACTACTGTTATATAAAACAGACATGAGTAAACAAACAAACAACATGTGAAACTACTGTTGTTATATAAAACAGACATGAGTAAACAAACAGACAGCATGTGAAACTACTGTTGTTATATAAAACGGACATGAGTAAACAAACAAACAACATGTGAAACTACTGTTATATAAAACGGACATGAGTAAACAATCAGACAACATGTGAAACTACTGTTATATAAAACAGACATGAGTAAACAAACGAACAAACAACATGTGAAACTACTGTTATATAAAAGGGACATGAGTAAACAAACAAACAACATGTGAAACTACTGTTATATAAAACGGACATGAGTAAACAAACAAACAACATGTGAAACTACTGTTATATAAAACAGACATGAGTAAACAAACAAACAACATGTAAAACTACTGTTATATAAAACGGACATGAGTAAACAAATAAACAACATGTGAAACTACTGTGTGATATAAAACAGACATGAGTAAACAAACAAACAACATGTGAAACCACTGTTATATAAAACAGACATGAGTAAACAAACAAACAATATATGAAACCACTGTTATATAAAACAGACATGAGTAAACAATCAAACAACATGTGAAACTACTGTTGTTATATAAAACAGACATGAGTAAACAAACGAACAACATGTGAAACCACTGTTATATAAAACAGACATGAGTAAACAAACAAACAATATATGAAACTACTGTTGTTATATAAAACAAACATGAGTAAACAAATAAACAACATGTGAAACCACTGTTATATAAAACAGACATGAGTAAACAAACAAACAACATGTGAAACTACTGTTGTTATATAAAACAGACATGAGTAAACAAACAAACAACATGTGAAACTACTGTTGTTATATAAAACGGACATGAGTAAACAAACAAACAAACAACATGTGAAACTACTGTTGTTATATAAAACGGACATGAGTAAACAAACAAACAACATGTGAAACTACTGTTATATAAAACAGACATGAGTAAACAAACAAACAACATGTGAAACTACTGTTATATAAAATGTACATGAGTAAACAAATAAACAACATGTGAAACCACTGTTATATAAAACAGACATGAGTAAACAAACAAACAACATGTGAAACTACTGTTATATAAAACACATGAGTAAACAAGTAAACAACATGTGAAACTACTGTTATATAAAATGTACATGAGTAAACAAACAAACAAACAACATGTGGAACTACTGTTATATAAAACAGACATGAGTAAACAAACAGACAGCATGTGAAACTACTGTTGTTATATAAAACAGACATGAGTAAACAAACAAACAACATGTGAAACCAGTTATGTAAAACAGACATGAGTAAACAAAGAAACAACATGTGAAACCACTGTTATATAAAACAGACATGAGTAAACAAACAAACAACATGTGGAACTACTGTTATATAAAACAGACACGAGTAAACAATTAAACAATATGTGAAACCACTGTTATATAAAACAGACATGAGTAAACAAACAAACAACATGTGAAACTACTGTTATATAAAACGGACATGAGTAAACAAACAAACATGTGAAACTACTGTTATGTAAAACGGACATGAGTAAACAAACAAACATGTGAAACTACTGTTATATAAAACGGACATGAGTAAACAAACAAACAAACGTGTGAAACTACTGTTATATAAAACAGACATGAGTAAAGAAACAAACAACATGTGAAACTACTGTTTTATAAAACGGACATGAGTAAAGAAACAAACAACATGTGAAACTACTGTTATATAAAACGGACATGAGTAAACAAACAAACATGTGAAACTACTGTTATATAAAACGGACATGAGTAAACAAACAAACAACATGTGAAACTACTGTTATATAAAACAGACATGAGTAAACAAACAAACAACATGTAAAACTACTGTTATATAAAACGGACATGAGTAAACAAATAAACAACATGTGAAACTACTGTGTGATATAAAACAGACATGAGTAAACAAACAAACAACATGTGAAACCACTGTTATATAAAACAGACATGAGTAAACAAACAAACAATATATGAAACCACTGTTATATAAAACAGACATGAGTAAACAATCAAACAACATGTGAAACTACTGTTGTTATATAAAACAGACATGAGTAAACAAACGAACAACATGTGAAACCACTGTTATATAAAACAGACATGAGTAAACAAACAAACAATATATGAAACTACTGTTGTTATATAAAACAAACATGAGTAAACAAATAAACAACATGTGAAACCACTGTTATATAAAACAGACATGAGTAAACAAACAAACAACATGTGAAACTACTGTTGTTATATAAAACAGACATGAGTAAACAAACAAACAACATGTGAAACTACTGTTGTTATATAAAACGGACATGAGTAAACAAACAAACAAACAACATGTGAAACTACTGTTGTTATATAAAACGGACATGAGTAAACAAACAAACAACATGTGAAACTACTGTTATATAAAACAGACATGAGTAAACAAACAAACAACATGTGAAACTACTGTTATATAAAATGTACATGAGTAAACAAATAAACAACATGTGAAACCACTGTTATATAAAACAGACATGAGTAAACAAACAAACAACATGTGAAACTACTGTTATATAAAACACATGAGTAAACAAGTAAACAACATGTGAAACTACTGTTATATAAAATGTACATGAGTAAACAAACAAACAAACAACATGTGGAACTACTGTTATATAAAACAGACATGAGTAAACAAACAGACAGCATGTGAAACTACTGTTGTTATATAAAACAGACATGAGTAAACAAACAAACAACATGTGAAACCAGTTATGTAAAACAGACATGAGTAAACAAAGAAACAACATGTGAAACCACTGTTATATAAAACAGACATGAGTAAACAAACAAACAACATGTGGAACTACTGTTATATAAAACAGACACGAGTAAACAATTAAACAATATGTGAAACCACTGTTATATAAAACAGACATGAGTAAACAAACAAACAACATGTGAAACTACTGTTATATAAAACGGACATGAGTAAACAAACAAACATGTGAAACTACTGTTATGTAGAACGGACATGAGTAAACAAACAAACATGTGAAACTACTGTTATATAAAACGGACATGAGTAAACAAACAAACAAACGTGTGAAACTACTGTTATATAAAACAGACATGAGTAAAGAAACAAACAACATGTGAAACTACTGTTTTATAAAACGGACATGAGTAAAGAAACAAACAACATGTGAAACTACTGTTATATAAAACGGACATGAGTAAACAAACAAACATGTGAAACTACTGTTGTGATATAAAACGGACATGAGTAAACAAACAAACAACATGTGAAACTACTGTTATATAAAACAGACATGAGTAAACAAACAAACAACATGTGAAACTACTGTTGTGATATAAAACGAACATGAGTAAACAACCAAACAACATGGGAAACTACAAACAACATATGTGTGAAACAACACAGTCCTGATATAAAATGGACTTGGAGTAAATAAAGAAGTAGCCTGCATGAAAAGAAAAATACCAAGGTGATGAAACGACAAGAAGAATCAATGCATTGGGTTACAGCCTGTGTGAATTAAAGTTGAAATAAAGAGTCATAACATGAAACTGTAAACTCATGTTACCCATAGATGTACATGTATGCCAGGAGGATATCCCTAGATGACGAAGGATGCCACTACTCCGATGTTATTTATCTGTGACAATTAAAGTAGTTCACATGTATCAGAGTGCTGTCAAAACTGAACAAGACCTTGCCATGTATTGAAGTTCACCAAGACAGTTATGCACTGAACAGAAGTTGAAGACTGAACTGCAGATTGGAAGTCCAAGTCATAATAATGAGTCAGCCAAGCAGTAAATACATGGTATGGTCAGCTATTAGTGATCAGTGCTAAAGTATGAATCATTTGCATGCATGCTGCTCTGCAGGCTAATAATTAGCTATAGTTTGTAAACTGATCAACATGTGGTGTTAAGTTGTTGCAAACTGTTAACACCAGCCTTCTTGCTGGTTTGCAGAAATCGTGAATGATTTCTGTATCTGTTCTAAATATGCCTTGCTGTAAATTAAGTGGCCAGTTATAAACTGCCTGATGTTGGTTGCAAACATAATGCAAGCCACTATGCAAGCTATTTGCCATCAGTCATATGACTGTTATGGACTTTAGCGATGGACAGATGCGTGGGCGCTGCGAATCTGGTAATCTACAGACTTATAATGTAGGTAAGTCCGGTTTGAGTACAGGAATGCCTGTACTCATTAATATAAGTATAATAAATCTGTTTTTCTATTTTTCTCTACTCGGGTAACAAAGTGGACTCGGCATTGAAGAAGGACGCTGCCAAAGAAAGTTTAAAGGAAAAGAATAGCAAAGTAAGTACCTAGTATATATTTCTGTTCAGTTTATCTAATAATGTTTTTTCCTTGTTTTTTTCCTCATAGCCATGAGGAACTTATGTCACTGGAATTGAAGAAGAAAGATGAAGAAACTTATTACAAGATAAAGAAGGTAAATGAGTTTCAGATCTTTCAGATCAGTGTTTCTCAGTCATGAAAAACTGTATACACAATGTATGTTTTATTGAGGATTGTGTACACATGATTCACTACTTGGAGATGTCCAACTGACTAAAGATTCGTACAGTACAGTTGAATACAAAACTCGTGATCAGACAGATTATTGCCACATCATTGGAAGGTATAGACTGAAGGTATAGACTGAAGGTATAGACTGAAGGTATAGACTGAAGAATACTAAGTGAGATGCATGGAATGTAACTCACTTTGTATTACACTGTGAATATAATGCAATACACTAAAATTTCACTTCAGACTTCGCATTTATAAATTGTATATTTGTAAGTAGGATATTTGTGTTTTCAGACTTCTGTTCACTTCACTAATATTTTTTTCCATTGTTTTCAGATCATACACATGAGGAGCTTGTATTGCTGGAATTGAAGAAGGAAGCTTAAGAAGAAAGACATTAGAAGACAAGAAGATAAGTTTAAAAGTTTGTGGTCTCTTCAAATTTTATGTTTTCATCAGTCGTGAAGATATGTTCTCCCAGTGGATTTTTATTGAGGCTTTTGTAGAAGGAAAATCAAGATTAAGAAAGACAAAACATGTTATAAATATATTTATCTGAACACACCATTGTTGATTTCAACATATATGTAAATAAACCATATAAATCTATATTTCTGTTCACTACTTAGGTAACAGAATTGAAGAAAGACACTGCTGAAGAAAGTGTATTAAAGGAAAAGAATAGAGGTATGCATATATATTTTTCTATTCAGTTTATTTGATAATAGTTTTTCCTTCTTTTCAGATCATACCCGGGAATGTGTATTACTACAATTGATGACAAAAGCTTAAAATTTTATTAAATGAAGCAGAGAAGTAATTACTTTCTAATTTTGCAGTATTTGTGTTCAGATCAGTCATGAATATACAGTATGTTTTATCACCGGTTGTTTTACTGAAATTTGTCTATAGGGAAATGTATATTAGATTCACAAACTGCTCTCTATACTTATGTGAATAGATCTTTCCTTGATCACCTGTATTTTAGCCGAAACCAAAGAAATTTAGGTATATACTCCTAGATGTTGTAGGCATCAGCCAGAAAAATTGTAAAAGTTGTTGCCTCACTGACCTTTATGGATTTGACACTTTGGGTTTGTGAAGACCTGAACATTGGGTGAGGGAAGCCCTTGTGTATACTTATGAATCACTTATTATAAATAGTAATATTATAATCACAAATCTCACAGAAAAAACTCATGATTTGCAACTTGGAGATGGCCAACTGACTAAAAGTTTATTACAGTATAGTTGAATGTAAAACTAGTGATTGGTCAGAACATCACTTCATTACAAGGTATATAGAGTGAAGAATTCTAAGTGAGATGCTTGGCATGTAACTCACACTTTACATTACACAATGATTATAATGTAATATTGGGGATTGTGTAGAAGGGTAAGAAAGACACATAATCTGTTATATATTCACCTGAGAACACCATTGTTGGATCAACATACATGTAAATAAACCATGTTTGTAAATCTGTTTCTCTTCTCCACACAGGGAACACAATTGACTCAACATTGAAGAAGAGTGCTGCAGAAGAAAGTGTATTTAAAAAAAGAATATGGTAAGGACGTATCTATATATTTCTATTCAGTTTATTTGATGTTTTTCTTTTCTTTTCAGACCATAACCTAGGAATGTGTATTACTGGAATTAATGAAAAAAGCTAGCGAAGGTTGTTACTGACAGGAGAGAAGTAAGTTTCTTACTTTGCAATCTTTATGTTCTTATGAATCATGAAGATATGTTTTATCACTGGTTAGTTTATTCAGGTTTGTCTATAGGGAAATATAGATGAGTATCTGAAAATGCTCTGTGTACTTGTTTGAATGCACCATTTTTTGACATGAATCAATACTTGTATTAGGCATTCTTCATTAAGTTGTAATAAGTCCCTATACAATGTACCTGGGTCAGTCCATCTATCCATGCACACATCTGTCTGTCTGTAATGCGTCATTCCCAGACATGGAGTATTTGATCTTTCAAATGTCAAATTGGAAATATGCATGTCACTTTATTTAATGATACATGTAAAGCTGACAGAACAGGTCAATTATCGAAATTCAGCTATTTCTTGCATATCACAGACAATTTTTAGTATTTATTTATTGCCATTAATTTCTGATCTTTTAAATCAATTGTGTTGAGTTCAGTCACGTGGAAGTAAAGTACTTTAGGGCTCCTGTATCTTTTATGAAGACTTGCTTAGTTTTATTCCAAACAGGCAGGCAGGCAGAACAGTTAGCAACTGGTGACTACCAATTTTATAGTTTAGTATGTTCACCTTTAATACCTTATTGATAGTAAATTTGGTCCTTGTCAATGTGTCATCAGTGATAATTGTCACTTATTTGTAAATTGTATTTTTGTTTTTGATATTCAGTTCCATTCATTAATAATGTTATCCTTGTTTTCAGATCATATCCATGAAGAACTCCTATGACTAGATTTGAAGAGGTTTGCTAATGAAGAAAGTTATTAAACAGGAAGAAGATGTAAGTAAGTATCTAATTTTACAGTCTCTTCAAAGTTTGTTTTAATAACTCGATCTTTATTGCTATGTTCAAAGTCAAATAGCCAAAATGTTCAAAGTGTGGATGTAGACATTTGACATCCATGGGCTACTTTCAACCAAACCTAGCACAAATGTTGTATACAGATCAAAGTCCACATATGCATGTAACTTTGTTTCATGACCTTTGACATATGAACTGGATTGCAGCCATATTTGTTGTTGAAATCAGAATATGAAGTAATTTGACATGATAGCAGGCTGGTTATATAAGTTTTTGACCAAGACTTGCTAGTAATGTTTGTCCTTGTTTTTAGACCATGCCCATGCTGCCAGGAACATGTATTACGAGAATGTATGACTTCAAAGCTGAGAAGAAATTTATTGATAGAGAAAGAAGATGAAAGTAAATGTTTTATTGAGGCTTATTAGATTAGAAATCATGATATTTGATGTTTCTGTCAGTCACAAAGAAATGTTTTCTCAATGAGTGTTTTACTGAGGTTTGTGCAGATGGAAAATCTAGGTTTAGAGTTCCACAATATTTCCTATATTTATCTGAATACACCATTGTTGGATCAACTTACACATAAATAAACAAATACTTGTATTCAGCATTCTATATGTCAGTTAGTTTTTGTTTTGTACCACTATTTCCTTGTTATATCACAAAAGTACCACTGTCAGTTGTGGTTGACATAAATGTCTGGTTCTTAGCTTGCAGATTAGATGTGTGCATCTTTTAAATTGACCTTCCCTTATCAGATATGTTGTAACTTATTTGATATTTGCATTTCTCAGTTCAGTTTATTTGTAATATATTTCCTTTTCTCAGATCACACACAACTTGTACACTAATACCAGAATTAATAAAGCTGAAGAAGAAAGATTGAAGTCAAATAATTTGAGAGGCAAGTATTTAATATAATTCAGGTAATTTCTGATCAAATATGTTGGTGATTATCATTTATTAGTAACTAAGCTTTGAAGCTCTCTATTTTGAAATTCTTTTTAGTTCACTTCACTGATAATGTTTTACCTTGTTTTCAGATTTTACCTATGAGGAGCTTGTATTGCTGGAATAAGGAAGCTGAAGAAGAAATGTCTTAGAAGATAAGAAGATATGTAAGTTTCAAATCTTCACTATGGATTTTTTATTGAAGTTTGTTTAGTTTGTTTAGTGTGTGTGTGTGTGCGTGACTTAAGCTCAAAAATTACTGGGCTGATTGTTTTGATATTTAGTGGAGATGTTCACTTTGATGGCTCGTTGTGAAATAGGTCAAAGCAAAATTATTGCATCACAGGTGTGTGGTTTGGTTCAGAAAATGTCATTTTTGATAATAAAAAAACCAAAAAAATTAAACTAAAACATTACGGGACAGATTGGTCTGAAATTTAGTTGGAACATTCTTAACGGTATGTAGCTTAATAATTTAAGACCACGCCCACATCAACAGCCAAACTATGGTGCATATCACAAAGATAACCATGTGGATTCGTAGCCAATTGACTAGCAATAAGACAAAGCTCATAGTAGCAAGGAAACGATGGTATGCATGGTGAAGGTAACAACAGGGTTGGATAGGCAACTGAATAAACATTCAGCAAATAAACTTCTATACCTAACATGAATCAGCATGTAGATACATATGTTTTAAAAGTAAATAGTTGTGCTACAACGCCATTGGCGCTATTTATTTACTTGCAGGAGTTCTTCAAATTCATGGACTTCTGATGGACTACCAGGGAAACATGTCGCTGTTCACTACAGAGGAAACATGTCACTGTTCACTACGGAGGAAACATGTTGCTGTTCACTACGGAGGAAACATGGTGCTGTTCACTACGGAGGAAACATGTCGCTGTTCACTACGGAGGAAACATGTCGCTGTTCACTACGGAGGAAACATGTTGCTGTTCACTACGGAGGAAACATGTCGCTGTTCACTACGGAGGAAACATGTCGCTGTTCACTACGGAGGAAACATGTTGCTGTTCACTACGGAGGAAACATGTTGCTGTTCACTACAGAGTTAATGATGTATAGGAGGAGGGAGAAGTCTACCACATAGTTCAAGGTTTGTCTAATCAATTCAATGGTGCAGAGAAGAGTGAACATTTTCTCCAAGTCCTGCGGAAGAATCGTGATAACAATAACTTTGAACTGTGAACTTTTGATTACAAGTATTTAAGCCTAAACATGCAGGTCAGCCTGTAGGGGGACATAGGAATATGTCATGCTAGATGTTATCAAAGACATTATGACTTTGACCTTCATATTCAAGGTCAGCTGGCAGATTACATCATACTATTGATGTTTTGCACATGTAGACAAAATGCCATACTTTTTGAGGAGAGGTTTCTGTTTAAAGTGTGACCTTTGACCTCAACTGTTTGGTAGTGGTAATACTTTGGTGTAATGATAATCTATATCTACTGCGAAATGATCAGACACCTGGTATTTTAAATTCATTGGAATATTCAATTTTTTTATTAAATGATTATAAGGACTTTACAACCAGCTGATTAGTATGAGAACGGGTGAGGGACCATTTACATTACAAAACTGTCTAATTAAGTAACGCAATACAAATCATTGTATTGGAAATGATAGACTTAGTAGCTGGAGTCTTATTTTGTGCAAGCTTTGATCAACCCTATGCGCTTAACACTAGACATATAGTATACTATAACCTTAACTTAACTTATAACCCTAACACTAACCCTAACCTAACACTAACACTAACCTAACACTAACACTAACACTAACACTAACACTATCACTAACACTAACACTAATCCTAACTAATATATAACAACAGTAAGTCTAACTATCTTTAGGTGATTTAAGCTTGCACAAAGAAACCAGGCAACTAGTCTACCATTTGTAATACAATGAGGATTTTAGATTTACTGTATTTTAACAATTTCGGGAGTCACACAGGTTGTGTGTTTGTTTATCTCACACAGTTGTGTGTTTGTTTATCCTCCATATCACAACTGTGTTCATTTCACACAGTTGTGTGTTTGTTCCATTTCAATCAACTATACATTTCCATCGTATTACCACTCCCTTTCTTCACACAAGTTATAGGAAAATGTGTCCATCCCGTAAATGAAAGGTTTTTCACTACCCTAAATAGGGGATTGATGTACTTTTCATTTAGGGGATGGATGTACTTTTAATTTAGGGGAGAGAAATACTTTCCATTGAGGGGTTGGATGTACATTTTATTTAGGGAGAGAAATAATTTTAAAGAGGGGATGGACATACTTTTAATTTAGAGGAGTGGACATACTTTTAATTTAGGGGAGAGAAATACCTTTTAAAGAGGAGTGGACATACTTTTACTTTGGGGGAGAGATATACTTTTTCTAGCAGGGATGGACGCACTTTTATTTAGGGGAGGGAAATACTTTTTAAAGAGGGGGTGGACATACTTTTAATTTAGGGGAGAGAAATACTTTTTAAAGAGGGGTGGACATACTTTTAATTTAGGGGAGAAAAACATTTTATGGAGGGAATTCATTTAGGGGAGAGAAATACTTGTTATAGAGGGGATGGGTGTATTTTTAATTTGTTCATGACATGATGATTCCATCAGTGATATGCAAATTAGGGCTAAAAATGTGTCTTTTTGGTTAAAAATCTATGATTCCAAAACTACTGAGCAGATTGGGCTGAAATTTGATGGGGATGCATCTAGGGATGTATAGACATAGATATATTAAGCATACAATGATTCCATGAGTGATATGGAATTAAGGTGTAAAAATGTGAATTTTGGTCAAAAACTTATATCTCAAAAAGTACTAAGTGAATGAGTTTGAAACTTGGTGAGATGTTTCTAGAAGTGTTATTCTATATCATTGCTTTTCCTCAAAAATCTTCAACTCTGAAATTACCCAGTAGATTGAGCTTAACTTTGTTGAGAATGTGTAGATTTGTCCTCATTAATAGCTGACACAGTGAGAACAGTACATTGTTAATTAACTATAATGTTTACTTTACTATTTCCTCTGGTGGTAAAGCCTGTAGCATGGCCAGTTTGGTTTATGACTTGATTATGTAATATGTTGTAAGACAGCTGTTTCATCACCTACCCATATAAACTGAATGTAGCTTGTGTTTAAAATATTACAATAAGACAACCGAGAAAGTTAAACATGTTATATTGGTATGACTTGGTTCCAAATTGATTTTAAAAAATAAAGAAGTACAAAACCTTGTAGACACATCCCTTTAAAGTTTGATTAGGATGTTGCTATACTTGTCTTGTACACTTCCAACATAGGATGGCTGGATTATGATGATGGAAATTAGGTATGAAAATTTTGTTTTGGTTACAACTTTAAATCTTCAAAAAATTATATATCTATCATTGCCCTGAACATGAAGTTGTGCGACAACGCAATATTTGCGCTATTTTTATTAAGGGGGGAGAAATACTTTTCATTGAGGGGTTGGACGTACTTTTAATTAAGGGGAGAGAAATTCTTTTCATTGAGGGGATGGACATACTTTTGATTTAGGGGAGGGATATACTTTTCATAGAGGGGATGGACATACTTTTAATTTAAGGGAGAGAAATACTTTTCATTGAGGGGTTGGACGTACTTTTAATTAAGGGGAGGGATATACTTTTCATTGAGGGGATTGACATACTTTTAATTTAAGGGAGAGAAATACTTTCCATTGAGGGGTTGGACGTACTTTTAATTAAGGGGAGAGAAATACTTTTCATTGAGGGGATTGACATACTTTTAATTTAAGGGAGAGAAATACTTTTCATTGAGGGGTTGGACGTACTTTTAATTAAGGGGAGAGAAATACTTTTCATTGAGGGGATGGATGTACTTTTAATTAAGGGGAGAGAAATACTTTTTGTAGAGGGGATGGACGTACTTTTAATTAAGGGGAGAGAAATACTTTTCATTGAGGGGATTGACATACTTTTAATTTAAGGGAGAGAAATACTTTCCATTGAGGGGATTGACATACTTTTAATTAAGGGGAGAGAAATACTTTTCATTGAGGGGATGGATGTACTTTTAATTAAGGGGAGAGAAATACTTTTTGTAGAGGGGATGGATGTACTTTTAATTAAGGGGAGAGAAATACTTTTCATTGAGGGGATGGACGTACTTTTAATTAAGGGAGAGAAATACTTTTCATTGAGGGGATGGATGTACTTTTAATTAAGGGGAGGGATATACTTTTCATTGAGGGGATTGACATACTTTTAATTTAAGGGAGAGAAATACTTTTGATTGAGGGGGTGGATGTATTTTTAATTTAAGGGAGAGAAACACTGTATAGAGGGAATTCCTTCAGGGGAGAGAAATACTTGTTATAGAGGAGTTGGATGTACTTTTAATTTATGAGAGAAATACTTTTAAAGAGGTGTTTGATGTACTTTTAATTTAGGAGAGAAATACTTTTTAAAGAGGGGGTGGATGTACTTTTAATTTAGGGGAGAGAAATACTTTTTAAAGAGGGGGTGGATGTACTTTTAATTTAGGGGAGAGAAATACTTTTTAAAGAGGGGGTGGATGTACTTTTAATTTAGGGGAGAGAAATACTTTTCATTGAGGGGATGGATGTACTTTTTATTTAGGGGAAAGAAATACTTTCCATTGAGGGTTGGATGTACTTTTAGTTAAGGGGAGAGAAATACTTTTCATTGAGGGGATTGACGTACTTTTAATTTAGGGGAGAGAAATACTTTTTGTAGAGGGGATGGATGCACTTTTAATTTAGGGGAGAGATACTTTTTCTAGAGGGGGTGGACATACTTTTTATTTAGGGGAGGGATATACTATTTAAAGAGGGGGTGGACATACTTTTAATTTAGGGGAGAGAAATACTTTTTAAAGAGGGGATGGGTGTACTTTTAATTTAGGGGAGAGAAATACTCTTCTAGTGGGGTTGGACATGCTTTTAATTAAGGGGAGAGATATACTTTTCATTGAGGGGTGGACGTACTTTAATTTAGGGGAGAGAAATACTTTTCATTGAGGGGTGGATGTACTTTTATTTAGGGGAGAGATATACTTTTCATTGAGGGGTGGACGTACTTTTAATTTAGGGGAGAGAAATACTTTTCATTGAGGGGTGGACGTACTTTTAATTTAGGGGAGAGATATACTTTTTCTAGAGGGAATGGACATACTTTTTATTTAGGGGAGGGATATACTATTTAAAGAGGGGGTGGACATACTTTTAATTTAGGGAGAGAAATACTTTGTGTAGAGGGGATGGACGCACTTTTAATTTAGGGGAGAGATATACTTTTCATTGAGGGGTTGGACGTACTTTTAATTTAGGGGAGAGAAATACTTTTAAAGAGGGGTTGGATGTATTTTTAATTAAGGGGAGAGAAATACTTTCCATTGAGAGGATAGATGTACTTTGAATTATGGGAGAGAAATACTTTTTAAAGAGGGGATGGATGTATTTTTAATTTAGGGGAGAGAAATACTTACGCCTACGGTTTTCCAGAGTTTTTTATTTCATTTTTTGTCTCTGGTTTTTAATGCGGGGCCAAGTACGAGCTGGCAATGCCTTAGTAACCCCAGTTCTGATAGAAATGGTAACCAATTTTGTATGGATTATTGTATTGCATTGTATTTATTGTGTTGTATTGTATTTTAAGAGTCTGTTTGATATTAAAACATGGTCGCATTATGACCAAGTAAAAGTAAATAGCTTGTAGCTTGTCAATAGTGTATGTTTGTTTGTGAAGTCTGTGAGTGTAAATGGAGTAGATATTACTTTCTGGTAAGATCCCTTTTTTGAGAAGTTTAGAAAGAAAGAAACTAAAAAGTATTATTGTGTATATTGTGATGTGTCATATCAATGTCCATAGCTTAACTTGATCTAGTCAATGTATGAATGGACATTGATATGATTACATGTATACACACAGTGCAGTGTATGAGTAAATTACATACAACTTTTGGTTTGATATGGACTGCAAGTGTATGTGCATGGTAAGGATTCCTAGTTTCACATTATCTTCATTACAATGTGGTTATATTACAATACAAATTATGTTGCCTTGGTGTTTCACTCATGTGACGTAACAATGTTTTACACACAACGGGACAACTTCAAATGCAAAAGAAACAATTGTGCGATGCATAGTGGGGATGTAGAATTAGACATGTTACCATGTTGATTACTACTGTAGCTATTCAAAAAATCCAAGTCTGTGTGCCATATCTTTTTTAGCAGAAGCCTATTGTTACTGCACTGTAAACAAATAGCCATACTCATCAACTTTTAATAGATTGGGCACATGACCACGCTATGTGTGTTCTCTGTTATTGTTAGTCTGGAGTTGGAACATGCTCCACGAATGAAATACCAAGCCGACATCATTTCTACTGTATTATCACTAAGACAACACTATCACCCATGTACATGCATGTAACATACTGCCTACAGTCAACTGTTACAATACTGGGGTTCAGAAGTGCTATAGTCATGTAACTGTTACAATACTGGGGTTCAGTAGTGCTATAGGTATGTACATGTTACAATACTGGGGTTCAGTAGTGCAAAAGGCATGTAACTCTTACAATAATAAGATTCAACAGTGCAATAGGCATGTACCTGCTATTATTTAGTAACAGAAACAATATGCAGTGTGTCGTACACAAAAAACAAGAGAAAGTCTCAAAGTTATCACTTGGAGCATTGGTCGGAATGGGTGGGAGTCAAGATGATTTGAACTAAATTTAACCCCAGGAGCGGTCGTTTACAGAGTACATTTGTAAAAAAATGTTGTCTTTGTCTTAATCTGTTGAAAGGTATTGAGGACAATATTCAAGCACTCTACGGCTTTCAATAATGAAACTGTATGCGTCTCAATGACCTCCTGCATGACTTCATTTTCAATATATTGCTTACCTTGGAAGGGAGACACCCCTCCCACATACTCCCTTGTAGAAACATGGTGGTGATGTTTTCACACGTCGATCCCCTAAAAGAAGATTGAAATGGAAAACCCAACTGGCTAAGTATCCCCAAGACTTTTATAAGTTACATCCCCATGTGAGATCTCTTCCTGTCAAGGCCCACATCTATATACAGAGGTTCGGTAGTGTTATACTCAATATGTAACTGTTATGGACAATCGCTCAATGTCACACGAGCTCAACCTGCCCAGTGAACCTCTTTCGTTTACGGGGAAGGGGTCTGGTGTCAATGCGATTGCTGAACTTCATTTTCGCACTTCTAACCAAATTTCGACACAAAACTTTCACTCCTTCAATGATGATGGCTTTTGTATTTACTACTGAGATGTTGATAAGTTGATTACAATTTACTTCTAATGTGAAATATTGTGATGGGTTTCTGGTATTAAATCATTTGTTTACAATTATGTTACATCGATTGTAGTGGTGTGACCGCTATAGTTGCTTCCGAACGCAAGGGGGCGTGCAAGTTTCGATATAAACTCTCTTTAAACGGACGAAACCATATAAACACGTCAAAATGCCAGTGAAGGTACATTTGTACTTTAGAATAATTAGAAACCTTCCCGGGAAACGTAGAAACCTTAGAACTTATCCAAATTTAAAGTTGACGTGTTTGATCAAAAGTACCGGTCGACGAGGGCGCTCTCGTGATTTTAGAATCACGCATCGTTGCAATTCCTGTGTTCGTCCCAATGGATCCAGTAAAATTGACACGGTATCGTTCTTTCCATGGACAGAAAAGGTGGTTAAATGGATCACAAGTAGCTCAGGGTAAAGGTGGGTCACAGGTAGGGTAGAAAAAAGGTGGGTAAATTAGACTTTTCGTGTAGTGTGACCCCTGATATTAAATATCGATGTAAAACATTTGAATGCTGTTCCCTTTCAAAAGTCATCACGTGACCATAATACAGTTACTATATACTTTTGCAACCAATACTCGCTGTGTATTACAAAGACAACATTACGCTCGCACCTTAGGCTTAAAAAGAGCTATCCAAACATATTATTGTTCTCTGTTGATTCTATTGACTGCTACCATGGTGATATCTTTTATATCATTATTTATTGTAAAGTGATGAACTTTTAACGTATACTATTTATTTAATTTTATATGTGACCATTTTTTGCAACTTTTGAGATATTTCATCACTAGTATGTATGGTCATTTACGAAAGCGACCTTACCATATTGAAAACTTGTTTGGATAAAATGTACACAGTCCTATAATTTAAAGTTCGTAGAGAACGTTATTGTACACCATCGTTACGGACACGGGCATTTCATGTGACACACGAAACTGTTTTTCAAAAGGACCCGTGGATGTTCTCCTATATATGTTTAGCTCCAAAAGTGGTTTAATTTGTTCTATAAAAATGAAGAAATATTAAAGGGTCACCGAAAGACTGTTCGTATCAAACACATTTTATGTTCCCAAGAACAATTTAGATATAAAGAAATTGGCTTCCCACAGACCACTCAATACTGTAACAAATATAAACAACATCACCAACGCCAACTGATACACAGAGACACATACACAATGTCATTGGAACAAAGAAACTATTCAATGTCATCACATTGGGGGCCCATATTTTGACATATACAAATTGATAGCAAGAATTTGAGTCTGCTTGCATCTTTCCCTGTGTCTGAGCCTGTTGTAACGTGTGTACCCTTGCTGTGCCTGCTTGTTGGCAGGAATGTCAGAAATTTCGAACTAGTCGAGAATTTATTATGTGATTCCTTCCAAGACCCTATTTTAGACCAAACACAATCGGATATAATGTAAAGTGGACCCCATTTTAGACTCATTATCTCTAAAGTACAGTACCCATGTTGGACCAAAGGGCGAAACCCCCACCACAAAGGGTGGTACATATACGTATACACAATGAGCGGGACTCGTCCCCCCCCGGGGGTAAATGAAGAGAACTATTTTGCAAAGTACAAAGTAAACGACTCCTGAGGTTTGAATGTTCAAAAAAGTCTCCAGGGCTGTAGAGAGAGGGAGAGAGAGAGAGAGAGAGAGAGAGAGAGAGAGAGAGAGAGAGAGAGAGAGAGAGAGAGAGAGAGAGAGAGAGAGAGAGAGAGAGAGAGAGAGAGAGAGAGAGAGAGAGAGAGAGAGAGAGAGAGAGAGAGAGAGAGAGAGAGAGAGAGAGAGAGAGAGAGAGAGAGAGAGAGAGAGAGAGAGTGACTATCGCTTGGCTGCCACCCAGTGTATTACTGAATATAGGTTTTAGAAGTAGTTCTTTAATTTACATTATTTAATTTACTCTGTAAACGACCACTCCTGAGGTTTCATTTGTTTCAATCCATGAGCAAACTATTTCGGGGGACACCCCTTTCATGGCCCTCGCCTTGAACCCTCAATCCTTTTCATGCCTCCCCTATTTTCCCCAGCCCCCCCCCCCCGTAAATTTTGCTCACAGCCTTATCAGTTGCATCTTTTTATTTCCAGAATGTACAGATATGAAAGTAAGTTGACGAGGCTGACAATACTGAGAATCCTGAAAGCCACGCCTACATTGCGTTGAGTGGCAGGAGGCTCACACGTGATATTGCGAAAACCGATTGAGCGATTTATTGTTTACAATACAATAACACCCGTTCATTTGTAATCCGTTGGTAGCACCATATGACAGATCACATAGTGAGCAATAAATGGCCACTAAAAGAAGGGCTGAGAGGGTTTTATGTTTTCGAAAATTGAATGGTCTTGTGTACATTCATGTCCGATTTTTGAAAAAATCGCAATTGGGTGAAATTTATCCAGATATTTAGAAAACAGAAATGGAGATTTTGCCTAAATATCGATATTCTATTTGAGATTTTCAATACATATATCACGTGGCCACTTAATGTCACGGATTGCAACAGCTTAGTTTAATCTCAATTTTAAAAAAAAATAAATTAGAAATGACATGGCAGATGCTTATCGTTATTCATAGAAAAGGTTTGTTCTCAATATATTAATACATAAAAAGAAGTGTAAAGTTAGTCTTGGAAGTGTAAAATTCAGCTATATTATGTTATTAAGATCTTTAGGTATGTCAATCGAATCAATCACGGAAAGTCAATGAACAAGATCGTGACACTGAACTACATGTAACTATAGTTGGCTCGGTTATTAGTTGTTGCATGAATCCTCGTTGGTGGCGCACTTCAATTGGACAAAGCAAAACAAAACCATTATTTTAACATTTGCCGTCAACTCGTGTGAGCCAGTCACTTCTAAAATCGTCTAAAGGCCTTAGGTATCAAAGTATGGAGAATGTTTGATGAGTGAACGTCATCTCCGACAAACAACATTGAAAATTTTGGCAAAAATTCATTTAATAGGATTATGTCAAATCAAATCGGTACACAGGCCACCATATGTCACGCATTCAATATCAATACCGGGGGTGGGGGTACTCCCATAGTAAGGCCCAGGTCTACAATATTTGCCGCCCAAATGGGTTACTTTTTCACGAAAGAATTCCTAAACATGGGTCAATTCACTAATCATCGGTCTATAATTTTGGCAACAACCTCGTGCTTTAGAAAAATTCCCACAGCATCAGAAAAAGGTTTACTAACTAAGTGGAAGATTTTCCTCAAGAAATCGGCAAGCTTCGAGTAGAAAGTATCTATTCATACAAATGTCCACTCTGTCATTTCTGTAGACTAAACAAACTTAGGCAACGCCCAAATTCAAATAGGAATTAGGAATTCGGTACTTATTTCTACTTTCCAATAGAATGTCTTCAGCATTACCCTTCAGTATTACCCCTTTTTTTGAGAATTTTCAAATTAACATTGAGGAGTTATTATATTGGCCAGAAAAAGTCGCCCACGTACTTAAAAACATCAGTTTACTGATTTGTAGTGACAGTAGGAAATTAGATAAGGGAAATAAAAACATAGATTATTTAATTATCTAATTCCTTTATCGAAGTGTATATTACAAAATAACTTGGCCACTTGATGTCACGCATTGCCTAGCCACATGGACTGCTTTCAATGATAGATCTTTTACAACCATTGAATTCTGTGTATACAAAGTGTTATATATTACATAGGTATTTTCGAATACCAAACATGTGTAACACTCTGACGAGATAATAGATCATAAAAAAGATAGTCCATAGTTGTAAGTTTCATAGGTACATCAAAAATAACTTTAAAAAGGTATTGAATAAAGTTGGACTTTAACAAGTTACGTCCTTGTTTAACACCATCAAATGATTGAAAGTGTGCGGTAAGACTATGGATTGAAAGTGCTCGGTAAGACTAAGGTCTATGTAAGACTATGGTCTATGGTATATAGTAAGACTAAGGTCTATGTAAGACTATGGTATATAGTAAGACTATGGTCTATGGTATATAGTAAGACTAAGGTCTATGTAAGACTATGGTCTATGGTATATAGTAAGACTAAGGTCTATGGTAAGACTATGGTCTATGGTAAGACTATGGTATATAGTAAGACTATGGTCTATGGTAAGACTATGGTCTATGGTAAGACTATGACTATAGTCTATGGTAAGACTATGGTCTATGGTAAGATTATGAGTATGGTCTATGGTAAGACTATGGTCTATGGTAAGACTATGGTCTATGGTAAGATTATGACTATAGTCTATGGTAAGACTATAGTCTATGATAAGACTATGGTCTATGGTAAGACTATGACTATAGTCTATGGTAAGACTATGGTCTATGGTAAGACTATGGTCTATGGTAAGACTATAGTCTATGGTCTATGGTAAGACTACGACTATGGTCTATGGTAAGACTGGCTATGGGGTATGGTAAGACTATGGTCTATGGTAAAACTATAGTATACGGTCTATGGTAAGACTACGATTATGGTCTATGGTAAGACTGTGACTATGGTCTATGGTAAGACTATGATCTATGGTAAGACTAGTCTATGGTCTATGGAAAGACTACGACTATGGTCTATGGTAAGACTATGGTCTATGGTAATACTGGTCTTTGGTAAGACTACAGTCTATGGTAAGACTACGACTATGATCTATGGTAAGACTATGGTCTATGGTAAGACTATGACTATGGTCTATGGTAGGACTATGACTATGGTCTATTGCAAGGCTAACATCAATTTTAACACACTATTGTACACTCATACATAAGTTCATAAAATTTACCATTTAGGGGTAAAAAGAATCGTTTCTGGTCAGGACAGTTTGTCTAAAATGGTGCGACGATGCGATTTTTTACAATTCTCAACAAACTTCTCACTCGGTCAACTAGTTATGGCAGATAGTGTTGTTTTTATTTAGTACTTTCGAGCTCAGACCTCAGAGGTCTGAGTTTCGAGTAAGTGTGTATGTGGGGCAAACGTCATTTGCTTGTTCATGATTGGCTCTACATTTGTCTTCACCGAAGTAGGGATGGTTATTTTTGTGTTTCCCAGCGAAACTGCAGACTGCATGAGCTGATAACAAACACAAAAAACGCGGGGTATTTAAGTGATGCGCGCGCTGACCAGAAATAATTCTCTCCTTTTTTTGGCCTTAATTGAACCATATTTTTTCTCAGTTAATTTCAAGTATAAACCTGTTCGCCAAACTGTATGTTATTTTTGTATGTTTTATCATGCATGCTATGGCATGTTGTTATGCAATGATTGATTGATTGACTGACTGACTGACTGACTGATTGATTGATTGATTGATTGATTGATTGATTGATTGATTGATTGATTGATTGATTGATTGACCAATCAATCAATCAACACAACGTGGGTTTCAGTCGATCACGTGTTTTATTTCGCACCTAATCAGAGTACTACACATGTTTGATATTCGAAAACACGTATGTAAATAATGTAACATACATCATCTTGTTTGTATGTACGGAATTCGAATTGTTAGATAAAATATCATAGAAAGCAGTCCATGCGGGTAGCAATAACTCGAGGCAACCGTGGTCTGAGGATAACTTAGGCAAGGTGAATTAGGTCTCGCATCTAGCTTCATTCTTGTGCACAGCAAAATAAGTAAGTCATACCAGTTACACTGTCTTGGTAATGGAGTCGGTGGATTGGTGTGTGTGTGTGTGTGTGTGTGTGTGTGTGTGTGTGTGTGTGTGTTTTGGGGGAGGGGGTCTTAACTCGTATAATCTTTATGGCTCTACTGATTAGACACATCACTGATGTAAGTACCTGGGATTGGAATTCAGGATTTTAACGATGCTTGCTTGTACGTATACTGTGAAAGCTACTTTTACCCGCATCTAGTCATTGGACTAGTAAGGTGTACATACCAAAAGGTATCTGCATATATTGTATCTGACTAAGCTCGATGCCGGCGTCGGTACCAACTGGCACTGGTATACTAGGATTATTTTCATGAAAGGTGTTTGTTGAGACATTTTATATACTTATGTGTTCTAAACGAAGGCAAAGATAAAGAATATTCTTACTTATACAAAATCCTACTACAATACATGACATGTGTATTGATTGTAGGACTCTAAAATCATCAAATATTTTATCATTTATGTTGTTATAAAGATGGCGGGCTGTTCTAAGAAGCAACAATTGGGTTGGAAGCTTCTGAAAAAGCAAGCCGACACATTTTCAAGAAAAACTAATTTCGGAGTGGCGGTTGTAACATTCGACGACAAAGTTACTGGACAGCGAGAATCATTAGTTCATGGAACGGAAGCCCTTCGACAGTCTATTGCAAAACACTTCAATACTATCGACGCATTACCACTCCCACTCGTCCCGTCTTCAACCTTCGTCCATTTCCCCACAAGCAACAACCAACTTGCCAGATCTGCGGAAGACGGCAGCTGGGTCACTCAACCGGGTTGGATTTGCGTGCCTCCGAAAATTATTGCCAATATTGGTAAGACACACTACACAACGTCATCAGCCACTGTGGGGTAAACCTGACAAGGCCCCTTACTGGTGGCCTAAAACAGTTCCATTCAGTAATCCTACAAGCAAACCCAAAGATGTGCCTAGTGGTCAATGGGTTCATTTGCTCCGTACAGCAGCAAAAGCATGCTACTCACACCATGGAAATCTTGACTTAACAGGTAGAGATCCTTTTAGTAATCTATGTAATACTATTTAATACCCAAAATCAGCTTAAGCCATGTCGACATAATGGATCGAACGACTAGAATGTACGGCCTGAGGAAAAAAGTTGTTTTGTCAAACAGTTTTCCCTACCAATCCCTTTACTCTCTCAAAAAAATTAATGCCCCCCCCCCCCTCCAAACCGAACT